>NC_043976.1:19442165-19610123 GCF_902148855.1 Sphaeramia orbicularis | reverse complement strand
TGACAACCAGCTGTCCCATCAGCTGGAGTTTTATACATGTGTGAATGTGTGTTCTGTTTGTTTAATAAACATTTCCTTCAGAGGAGTCAAGGCTCTACATTCTGCTTTTCCACTTAAGTTAGTTTTCATGCTGAAATAAAGATGCTTTATTTTCCAAAAACAAAAAGGAAACAAAAATACAGCTATGTGCGTCACCTTTAATAAACACATCTCAGCCATATATTTATAATCCAGCCTCAAGATTTGGTGTCCTTTAAACTGGTGTTCTGCAGCTTTTCGGCCAGCTGAGTTTCTACTTGTTTGGCTGCAGCTCTCAGTCGGGCCCGATTCGCCAAATGCCAGGGCTGGTTCTTTTTAGGGTGCAGTTTCTGGAAGCAAGCAGATGTAAAATACGAAATAAATATACAGAGTAAAGGAAGTAGAAAGAGGAAAGGCTGACTAATGTCACCTACCTTCACCTTTTTCCTCTCTGGGTCATGCACCACTCCATGTCGCCACAGGCTCTCCTGATTAACACACACCTCATCAGCAATTAACCTACATCTGAAGTCCAAGTACTTCTAGCTGTGTAAAACTATAGTGTGATAGCCTGTGTCATTTATTTTCTTAAGAGTGCCACCATTTAGTTCAGAAAAAGGGTTTTCCACTGGATTTTTCTAAGAGGTAACAATGGACATGTGCATGTTGAGGTAGAAAAGCAAAAACCAACTTGAGGAAAAAGTGCTGAATTTGGTTAATGTGATTCTTTGAGTTTATGCTTTACCAGCATGGCGAAGCTGCTCCCACCCGTCATGGGCACAGATGAAGGGCTTCTTTCCCTCGTGATCTCCTAGAATGTGACTATCCAAGTTGAAGCCATGAGTGAACTTTTTGTCACAGCCCACTTTGGGGCATGACAACATCTTCTTCTCCCCAGAGTGGACGTGCAGCGAATGTTGGTGCAAGAACCAGCTGTTGTTAAAGCGCTTTTTGCACTCGCCACATGACAACTTGACTGAGAACAAGGGGGTCACAATTTAGCTTCATGTACAGTTGAGGTTGGTGACTGGATGGGGTTTTAAAAACAAAACAAAAAACAGATATCCAACACATAACATGCCCCTTTACCTTTGTGTACTCTTCTGTGTTTCTGGTATTCTGTCCACGTCTTTCCTTGAAAAGGACACCCGTCTTCCTCACAAGGGTAACCTGCAGAAGGATAGATTTTATTAGACACACATTAAAATTAAGTGTGTTCTGGCTTCAGCTAACTCACCCTGATGCATCTTCTCATGATGCCTCAGTTTTCCATGAGTGGGGAATTCTTTTTCACAGCCACTGAACTTACAGCTACACAAAAAAATGTTTTAATTTTAGACTCCAACAAAAAGCTAAAAATCCATGCTCCCAGTGTCCCAGATATATTACCACTCACTGGAAAGGCAGAAGCTGATTGTGCTCATACATATGGGCACTGAGCTGGTTTCTCTTGTTGAAATCCTTTCCACAACCTTTATAGTTACACTGAAAGAGAGCAAGACAGTGCATTTCTGCATCAACATGCTTATGAGAAAAATGAAACAAAAAAATAGACTTTGAATTCTTCTACTCTGTAGTGCTTTTCCTGGTGCTGGTGAACTCGGGCCATATGGTTCTTCATGCTGACATTTGTAACAAAGGCCTCAGTGCATCCTTCCGCCAGACACCTGAAGATCACAGAGCGTTTTACAGTCCAATCAAACGTCAACACCCCTCAACATCAAAAAACAGGCAACAGTGTCTTACTTGTGTGGCTTTTCTCCACTGTGGCTGAGCTCATGTCTGGTGAGTTGGTAGCGAGTACAAAAGCTTTTGTCACAGATCTCACAGGAGAATGGTTTCTGAGATTAAGAGATATTTTCAGATAAACTCAGCAACAGCTGGCAAATGTTAATCATCAAGCAAACAATTTCAGCTGCTGTGAGGCTTGTATTTTGATTTTTAGTTGTCACATATTTTTAGATCCAGATCCACTTACCAGTCCTGTGTGTTGCAAAGATGAGCCTCTAACTTCCATGACTTGGTGA
The DNA here is from genome assembly GCF_902148855.1 of Sphaeramia orbicularis. NCBI lineage: Eukaryota > Metazoa > Chordata > Actinopteri > Kurtiformes > Apogonidae > Sphaeramia > Sphaeramia orbicularis. The sequence goes on along the minus strand of NC_043976.1, from coordinate 19,608,078 downwards.
ATTTAGCTTTACAATCAAAAAAAGAGCAAAGATAGCTTTTTTGACTTGGCAACCTCTCCCCCATCTTTAATAAGAAATGTCAGATGTGGTGTTTTAATCACACACTTAAAGACATAAAGAAGCAGGACACTTACTGACCCACAACCAGCAACTCACCTGAGATCCTTTTACCTGATTGGACTGTACCAACTAGAACCAAGATAGGGGTGTTCTACCCAAGGGATAAAGCTTTACTGAAAATATTTAAATGTGGCATGTAAACACTTTCACCATAACAACTGAAATATTCTAGACAGCTCTTATATATTTATATTAAAATATTATCAATATGTCAAGTCAATGTATGTTTGCATCATGAAAATGTGGAATGGAAATGCCTTTACTAGTTCCTCAGTGGGGGAAATTCCATTTTTACCCCTCGGCCAACATCTGGCCGAAGGGTAATTGTAATCATTTTGTCGTCTGTCTGTCTGCCTGTTCAACAATATTGAATTATCTGAAGAACGCATTAGGATATCAGCACCAAATTTATACTATTGAGTCATCTTGGCATGAAGCAGAAGTCTATTGAAAATAGGTGACCTTGACCTACTTTTTCAAGGTCAAATGGCCTTGTGCCTTGTGCAGTTATAGTATTTGAGTACTTTCAATATAAATATGTATGTAATAAGTTTTAGATAGATAGAAACTTTATTGTCATCAAATTAGCACAAGGCATCAACATGACAAAATTCAAGGTGCTCTTCAGAACAGTCCAGTCAGGCTTGACATAAAAGAGAGCATATACTAAACCAAAAACAGAGGTAGCTAAAAAACAATTCCACACAAAGACAATTTAGCCAAGGGGTATTAAAAGTGTGCAGCACACTATGTTATTTCACTCTGTTGTTATTTTGTACACATACAGAAGCCCCAATACAAAAAAGTATATGACATGACATGACAAGGTCATATAAGATTAGAATATACAGATAATATAATAGTATAGATAGATAGATAGATAGATAGATAGAGATAGATAGATAGTAGATAGATAGATAGATAGATATAGATAGATAGATAGATAGATAGATATAGATAGATAGATAGATAGAGATATAGATAGATAGATAGATAGATAGATAGATAGATAGATATAGATAGATAGATATATAGATAGATAGATAAAGATACATAATATAGAAGATAAAGATAGATAATATAAACACAATGGTACATGATGGTTTTTAGAAAGATGGCAATATTAAAAACAGACATTGACAATAATACTGATTATTATGTAATGTTTTATCTGTTAACCACACACTTCAAACCAAAATGTTTGTGGAAAAAGAAATGCTTTAAAAGTAGACGTTGTTCTTGCAGACCTTTGTTCACGTGGTTCATGCGAACTGCAGGACCATAAAGACTGAAGATACCATAAGCTGATTTACAGTTTATTCTGGGTAAAGTGAGACACTCTTAACTCCCAAAAACTGGGTTATGACCCACAGGTGGGTCACAGAAAAGTTTTTCTGGGTCACAAATTAAGAATCTATTTGTCAGTATGTTTTTTTTTTTTACATGCAGAAGTGCAACACACACTGAAACTGATCCTCTGCCTTGAACACATCATAAGCTGAACATGTAGCAACAAACCACACACTGTAGACTAGGAGCAGTGGGCTACCATGTCAGGCACCTGGGGAGCAAATGAGGAGTTAAGTGCCTTGCTCAATGGCACGTGAGCCAACAATTTCTCTGCTTTTCTGGGGAATTGAACTGGATACCTTTCAGTCACAAGCTGCTTCTCCAACCTTCCAGGCTATGATACTGTATTTTATGTATGTTTTACTGAAAAATGTCAAGAAAAGAAGAACCAAATGGAGATTTTCATATTTTGTGTCATTTATTAAGTATTGTAAAGTAAAATGTGTGTAGTGTTGGACTATACTTTTTACTAGAAAAGTACAGTAAAAAGTAATTTTTTTCACTCCTGAATGAAGTATTCAATGTAGCTATATTTAGTTACACAGACATAAAATACAGTGATTTATCTTCATTGTTAGTTTGCCTGTTCCACATATTGCAAAATACAGTATATCTTTCATTCTTTTGTCTCTTTTCCAAAAGTGACACGGCCATATATAACATTAAAACACAATGTAAAATGGCTGTGAAATTATCAAGAATGTTCCTTTGGGTAAAATTCACTCCTTTCACATTTATAGAAAGGGTCAATTGTGAGTTGTTTTGCAATGGTTTGTCTTTGTATGAAAAAAGGAAAGAAAAAAAAAAAGGGAAGCACTGATTGATTGCAGATATGTTTAGTTTTCTTTCAGAGAGCAGGGTTACTCATGGATTAAAAACATATAAATGTAAGGAATCAGTCTGGCACCTGTACTTAACTATGGACCTGGGTTTAATAATGATCCCACTGATACTCAAACACTATAAATGCCCATGGCTCTCTCCTCTGTATTGATTGATACTGGCTTTAAAAGTGTCACCCGGCTCCTTGCAGCCAGTGTGAGTCTCTATCTGCTGTTGCACACAAGCATGTGAGAGGCGACTGTCTGTCTCCATTAATTACACACATAGACAGAATTTACAGCTCTAATCTTCATCTTATCAACCCTCCAATATTGTTTGCTGATATGTGTGATTGATTGTTGTCAGAAATTAGCTGACTGTAAGAGCCTTTGAAACAGACAAAATCAGCATCTCAAAGGTTTTTAGGTTAATATATCTGCAGTATTCTACCTATGGAATAAACTAAAAAAAAAAAGAAACAACACAGAAAACAGGGGTGTACAAATGACGCACTGACAATCCAATAATGCTATCTGCCTGGATAAACATTGGAGATCACACTCTGCACCCATGTCATGCTCTCATGTGAAACCTTTGACTGACTTTTGTGAATAAGCCCTATTGAAAGCCTGTTGGGCGTTACCTCAGTGCCCTCCCACGCTCCAGGTAAGCAGGCCCAGGTCAGTTGACACGGTTATCAGCCTCCTCCTCTCCCATCCGGTCCCCCTCCTCCTCCACCGCCTCGCCCTCTGCTGTCAGGCCCTGCTGTCAATACAGCTGGCCCAATATCCACATGTATGACCGAGCCTCCTCTGTCGCTGATAACCACAGGCAGCTCAGACTCTATCACCCCACCTATCAAACCACAAGTACAGCATGTACTCTGTTTGGCATGCAGTGGGTTTCCTTGTACCTTTGTCAAACCCATACAATCATGGGGGCACACTCAGTCACACCTTGCACACATAACAGTCGCAAGAATAGGTGAAGAATAAAGCGAAATGCACATACGTACCTGACATATCCCCACTCTATGCTGCTTTTTACATCAATACAACATAGTTCAAATGGAAATATAGATTTTATTCAATTACACAAGTCCGAACATCCTCGGTTTTTATTTCATACTATTAAAAGTGATGTCAAGAAGGTCAAATTTGCTAAAATACAACATAACGACACCTACCGTCATATAAATTTACCACTGCTGACCAGGCCTGAATGTCACAAATCCCTGGGAACAGATGTTTGGTGTGAATATAAGATCAAGTGTCATAAAATGTCTTCATCCCTTGGAAAACAGGTCACTGGATCCTTAAACATGGAGTGTAACTTTACCTCATGAGCCCCCGTCACGCATCGATGCTGAGTACTTGTAAGCTGTTGAAGCAGTAGGCCCTTACCCGTAAAGACAACGCAAAGTTCATCAGTTCCTCCCACAGCAACTGTCATAGTCCTCCGAATTCCACTGCTATTTTAGGGCTCCGTTGGGTTGGAGAGTGGGGCGGTGGGGGTATCAGATCAAAAAGGGACTGTATTTTGCCTTTCTGTTGACCGCAAAAAGGTTTTTAATTGGGTTATATGTAGTGCCATTAATACAAAGTCACCTCAAGGTCCCTGCCCAAAATGCAGAATGGATAACATGGCCCGACCTCAACCATTCACTGCAGTGCATTACTACTTCATATTTTAATGTATTGATTAAATAATTGATGAGAAAATGTTCTTTAACCCATAAGACCCAAACATCCACCACCAACCAAAACCATCTACTGATGTGAACTGTTTAATACCTGTTGATCCACTAATCCTATCAATACAGGGAAATAATTGGTGTAAAATGCAGTTTGTCATCAGATATGACCCATTGGGACATTTAGAGGCTCCGTAGTGAACGTGAAACACTGTAATCTTCTACAACACTGATTCATCAGTAAAACCAATGGAGTGTATATAGATGACAGTGGGTGGAGACACTTGTTTTTACGTTAAGGTTATTGACATATTTTGCTGAAAAAGTCAATTTTCTTCTGTTTTCTCTGTTTTGATATAATAACCCTCAATTTTAATCTGAGCTTTTGATCAGTGAATCAAATATCAGCAAACACATGTTTTTCACTGAAAAAAACACAAAATGTTCAGGATATATTATAATAAATAGTGATAAATTGCTTAAGAAAGAAACTGAAAGAAAAATTAATTTGGGAACTGCCACAAAAGTAGCACTGGGTTTTTATGCGTTAATATGGCTCATTCTGCTTGATAGCAAATTTGGTATTAAACTGTGATTTACTTACAATTTAATATTAATGGTTGACTAAAAGATGACTTCTTTATTAATTCTTCTTCAGAGGGTTAAATGCATTCACACTCAAAATCTCAACCTTCATTTCTATAAACAGTGCCTGTAAAAAGTGTTCACAAACCAACTCTGGCTGTGATTTATTGAAATTTGCAATCAATTTGACATTAAAGAGTGAGAAACTCAAATTGTGTCAGAAATTATTGACATTTTATAACAATAAATCAATAAAATATTCAAGGGAGTGAAACCTTTTTAATAGGCTTTACTTTTAATACTTTTTAACCTACAGTGATATGGGAATTACTGTAGAATATTTGATTTTAAGTTTAAATCAAATAATAGATGCAGATGGGTCATCCACAAAGTAGAAGGTTGGCGGTTAAATCTCATCCCCTGTTCACATGCTGAAATGTTCTTGAGCAAAACACCAATCCTCAGTCGCTTCCAATGGTGCGTGAATGTGTGTGTTAACGTGTGGAAATAGGTGATGTGACACAGTGGATACCATTAAGGTACGAAAACATCATATTAACCCATTAAGACCCAGTGCTACTTTAGTGGCATCTCCCAAATTATTTTTCCCCTATATTTAACCTTTCTTAAGTGATTTATCACAATTTAATTGTAATATTATCTTCTTTACTTTGAGTTTTTCCATTTTTATAATGTATTTTTCTATATTTAATTCATTGATTATGTAGATGTTCATAAAAGCTCAGAATAATTCAAAGGTTATTGTATCAGAAACAAAGAAAACAGAAGAAAAAGTGACTTTTCAGTAAAATATATCATAAACTGAACATAAAAACAAGTGTGTCCATCCACTGTCACTGATCCAATCCATGGGTTTTACTGGTGATCAGTGTTGTAGAAGATGACGGTGTTTCTACTTCACTACGGAGCCTCTGAACGTCCAAATGGGTCATATCTGATGACCATGAAAAGATGACAAACTGCATTTTACACCAATTATTTACATGCATTGATAGAATTAATGGATCCACAGGTATTAACAGTTTGCATCAGTAGATGCTGTGGTTGCCAGTGGCTGCTTGGGTCTTTATGGGTTAATTGCAGTATGTTTACCATTCTCAGTGAAGAGTCAAATGTACACATTTAGTACTGTTACAGTATTGAAAACATACCTGTTCTATTAGAAAAGACATCATGCATACTATATAATGCTTGGTTGGAAAAAATCCCCCCCTTAATTTAACTAAGCAAACAGGTACGAGTCTTCCATTAGATCATTTTAATGTTTCAACTGCAACAAGTTATTTAATAATAACCGTTGCAGTGAGTAGCTTCTCATTTCTTCAATAACTATTAGTTTGACAGAGAGCATAAATGTTTGACCACACCAGGATTCATCAGGTTCAAGTTGTAAAGTAGTGGTTCAGGGAATATGAGGCATCATTTTCACACATGGATTTGCCACCACAGCTTCCAAACCTGAACCCCATTGGGAATCTTTGGTATGTACTGAAGAAGACTTTACACAGTGGACCAACACTCCCATCGTCAAGACAAGATGTCAGTGAAAATTATACAACTCTGGACAGAAATAAATGTTGTGACATTTATGGTGACATTGCACAAGCATTGCATAGCATAAATGATGTCACGGTTAACCCATAAAGACCCAGTGCTACTTTGTGGCACTTCCCAAATTATTTTTCTGTTTCTACCTTTCTTAACTGATTATCACCAACTTTTTTTAATTATAATATTATCCTCTGTATTTTTCATTTTTCGGTGTAAATCATGTTTTTCCCATATTTAATTCACAGATCATATAGATATTCATGAAAAGTCAGGGTAAATTCAAAGTTATTATATCAGAAACAGAGAAAACTTAAGAAAAATTGACTTTTTCAGCAAAATACATCATTAACTGAACATAAGCCAAGTGTGTCCAGTCCACTGTCATTGATCCAACTCCATGGGGTTTACTGGTGAATTAATGTAGGAGATGATGGTTTTTCCACGTTCACTACAGAGCCTCTGAATGTCCAAATGGGTCATATCTACCTAAGACCAGGAAAGTGAAAGTTTTAAGCTTTTTTACATTAAAACAATTGTCTTGATTGGAAACTGTATAATGCAACAGTTTTTCAGACACATTTTTTCAATTATTTTTATTTATTTATTTTTATTTTAATGATTTGTCCTTGCAATGGAGAGCTTTTTTTTTTAAAGTAAAACTGTGAAACTTTTGTCCCTACAGAGGACACAGATGCATTGCTGGGTCTCAGGAGGATATCTGATGACCATGAAAAGACAACAAACTGGATTTTTACACCATTATTTACACGGATTGATAGGATTAGTGGATCACAGGTATTAAACAGTTTATAACTGTCGATGGTTTGTGTCGCCGGTGGCTGTTTGGGTCTTTATGGGTTAAGTTGCACTGAAATATTGGCAGCTTATAAAACCAACAGAACCGTGCTTTGTTCAGTCACAGTCATAACATCTCACTTGAAGAAATAAGGCTGAAAAAATGGTATAAACGATAATAAGATAACACAATTATATCATATTGTTTTTCTGAGATTTGGTGAATGTGTCCTGTGAGAGCAGATAACTGTGAAATTGTATCGTGCTATGCAACATTTGGTGGTGTAAGCCTGTCTCTGTCCACGTCCAGTGATCTACCTTGTATGTTTGTGTGCATGTGCTGTGTGTGTGTGTGGTTAATGTGTAACACCGCGGGTCGATACAGCTGCTCTGAGCTGCTGGCTGAGCTGACAGACTCAATCTGTGTGTGTCAAACCAGTGTGATTAAGGGTTCATAGTGCTCCGCGGCTTTTATCCACATGCCTCGTCTTTCTGCCCTCCTCCCTTTGCTTGCTTTCTCTCCTCCTCTGTTTACTCTTCGTTCCTTCAATCAGTAACTTCCGTGAGTCAGTGCCACACATGACACTCTGATCGCCACACACAAAGGCCCTACAGTAGATGTATAGGCACGATGGTTGTCTCACTACTCTACTGGGAAAGCATGTGTTGTTGAGGTAATATTTTAGGTACAAATATGTGGCATTTTCTTTCACACATAGCACATAACAGCAAGAATGATCCACTCTGTGCTCTATTCCTGCAAGTAGTGGGAATATACAAAATGTTTGGGCACCGTTCGTCTTATCTAAACACACAAACAAGATCCAGACCTTGTCAATCAATACCAAGGGCTTTAGGGGCCAACTCGCTCACTGATTGATTGCATTTTATTTTTCCATCTGCTTTTCCTGGTTTATCTGTCCGGCTTGTTGGGTACTTATTACGCCGTCCCCGATAAGGCCTGTGTCTAAATTCCCTGACCTCAGGTGTGTTAAGGTTGAGGGTGAAGACAACCTGAGCAAGTTTATCTCAGAGGGCTGACACCATTGTCCACTGGAGGATTTCAACATCTACAACAGGGGTGTCAAACTCATTTCAATTCAGGGGCCACATTCAGCCCAATATGACCTCAGTGGGATGGATCAGTAAAATAATAACATAATAATAAGCTATAAGTGATGTCAACTCCAAACTTTTCTATGTTTTAGAGTAAGAAAAGTAAATTATATAATGAAAAATGTTTAAACTATCCTTTAAAAATTATGAATAACACGAACAACCTGAAATTCCTTAAGAAAAATAGTGCAGTTTTAACAATATTACACCTTAGTTTATCATTTTCACACATGTATTACAACTTACAGAATGTATTGGATATAAAGGCACAAAACATTTGGTACGAGCCATAATATTGTTAAACCATTAAGACTCAATTTTACTTTTGTGCCAGTTACCAAATCAATTTTTCCTCTGTATTTAATCTCTCTTAAGGGATTTATCATCATTTATTATAAGATTATCCTCTGTATTTTGTGTTTTTTCAGTGTAAATCAGGTATTTTCCTGTATTTAATTAACTGATCATGCAGATGTTCAAAAAGCTCAGATTAATGTTAAAGGTGTTATATCAGAAGGAGAGAAAACTAATGAAAAAGTGACTTTTTCGGCAAAATATATCATTAACTGAACATAAAGCAAGTGTGTCCATCCACTGTCATTGATCCAACTCCATGGATTTTACTGGTGAATCAATGTTGTAGAAGATGATGGTGTTTCCATGTTCACTACGGAGCCTCTGAACGTCCAGATGGGTCATAATCTGATGACCATGAAAAGATGACAAACTGCATTTTACACCAATTACTTACATGTATTGATAGGATTAGTGGAATAACAGGTATTAAACGGTAGATGCTTATGGTTACCATTGGCTGTTTGGCTCTTTATGGGTTAAAATTGCATTTACTTCTCTTAGGATGTTTCATATTTGTTCAGGTCATTCACATTTTTTGTGAAGAGATAGTTTGTAAATGTAAACATTTTCATGTAATTCTTTTTTCTTTTTTTTTTTTACCCTAAGACAAAGAGAAAAAATTGGAGTTGTCATTATTTATAGGTTATTATCGTAGGATTTTACTGAACTGACCGAGTTGAGATCAAATTGGTCTGTATGTGCCCCCTGAACCAAACTATTTCAACCCCCTTGATTGTTAATACTTGCATTTCACAAATTCATCCCATGGTCAAGATTGGACATTTGACCCACAGGCTGTATGTTTGACCTCCCATAATCTACAAAATGTCTTTTTCCTCTTTTTTTAATTAATATTTAGAAGTCCTAAAAGTCACATCTTTTCTTCCTTCAAAGAATGTGTGCTTCTGCAGAAATAAAAAATGCTTAACCTGATTCACACACATACATACGCTAACACATCACCCTGTCATCTGCTGCCTCTATCTCTGTAAACTGGTCCTAATAAGTGCAAATATTGGGTAAAGTACCGAGGTGGGCTGAGATAACCTATTGTCACATAACCAGCCAGCCATTCAGCCTCCACTGATTAACAACACACATCAAGTGGCCTACACACACATGCACTCACACAGCTCCAACGTTAGACAGCTCTCACACATATTCATATATGAGTAATACATGTGAATAACATTAAAAAAATAACAGTGCTATTGAAAAAACATATATTGGATCAATCCATCTCCTGTTGATGGTAAAGTACACAGAAAGATCATGAAAAGAGACTATTCACAGGCTGTGTTAAACATTTTGTTGCACCAAATGATGTGTAATTACATAAATCTGTCATGCTATATTGCCTTTTATTATGAACAGAGGCTCATATTGAAAACGAAAGCAGTGATTTCCAGCTTTTAAGCCCTGAATGACAAGTTCAGTGTCACCTCAGGACCAAACGCTTCCAAAAAATGTCATAAATTTCCATACAAACTACATTTTTTCATTTTTACAATGAAAATAATGTCTCTGAAAGTCTCGTTTGTGTGTGTGTGTGTGTGTGTGTGTAGTATATATATATATATATAGATATATATATATATATATTTTTTTTTTTTTGACATTTTAATCCTGTTGCATCTTTTGCACCATTTCAATCTTTTCATCTCTCGTACAGTTTTGTTCATCTTTTACATTGTACCCATCTTATGTCCTTTTCTTTTACATTATTTTTGTCACGTCTTTAGAACTGAAGCCTCTCTTCTACATTTCACAGCTTTATTGGCACAAACATTTAAAAAACTCTTCCAGGAAACACTCTTCTTCTGTTCTAATTAAGAAAATAAATTCCCATATGATATAACTATTATATATTTTCCTCTGCCAATAAATACAGCTATGCGACCCATTTTGGGTCCTGGGCCTAAGTTTGGGAAACACAAGTGTAGACTATTCTTAATATTAACGTGACAAGTCAAAACTTTATTTTACAGAACTTATGAAAATGGTCAAATTAGTAAGAGCCTTATCTTTTCATCGTTATCATTTTGCCAATTCACCTACATTCTAAATTGTCATCGTTTGGCCTCATGTTTGTAATTAGGGTTGTTGATCTTCATTTTGATCTACCTTGAAAAGACTGGTTAAAAAAAAAAAAAAAAAAAGTTGATATTGGATAATTGCTTACCACCAGGGGTGTCAGACATGTAGCCAGACAAAGGGTCCAAACTGACCCACAGGATGATTAATGTGCAAGAAATACACTGAAGACGTTAACGGTCAAGGGTGTCAGTCATTTTAGTTCAGGTGCCACATACAGGCCAATGTGAGCTCAAGTAAAATAATAGCATAATAAGACATATATAAAACTCTTAATTTCTCTTTTGTTTGATGTGAAAAAAAACATAATTGCATTACTAAAATATTTACATTTACAAACTATCCCTTCACAATAAAATGTGTCCACTGTACACACCAAATGTCCACTGCAATCTGAGAGTTGTGTTAATAATAAGCTGAGACATTGTATTGTTGAAATTGCACTTATTTTTCTCAGTAACTTTCCAGTTGTACGTAGTTTTTTAGGTTATTACCATTTTCATAATGAAATCTGACTTTTTTTTTTTTAATTACCTCATCGGGGCAAATACCTTTTAACTGAAAACAAATATATTTTTATTATTCTTTATAAATTATGATGCCTAATATTTACTGTCCGGCCCACTTGAGGTCACATTGGGCTGTAGTTGACCCCTGAACTAAAACAATTTTTGCCAGCCCTGTCTTAAACCATGATTCAACTGTTCATACTTACTTCTATGATTAAATGTATATAGTTCCTTAAATCTGGGTTATTTGGCAGTAAAATGTCCTGATGAAGACACTGGATTGTGTTACACAAACTGCTGAATCATGGTCCCGTCTCACTGGAAACATCTAGCCCTTGGAAAATACTCTGCAGTTGAATTATCCACTTCACATGAGGTAATCCCATAATACTGATACTATTATGTTCAATTATCACATGTATCAAACCTTGGTTATCACCTAAACACCTTTCTAAGCTCTACAGTGCATGTGTCTCCATCCACCACAGGCCTGATGCTAATGCTGAGCTCCTTGGACATTTCATTGTGCATACTGCCACCTAGTGCATGAACAGAGAAATGACTGGAAGAACCAAGGGATGTGGTTTACATCATATTGAAATACAGCTTTGGAAATACTCATCAGATCATCTGTGAATTGGTGTAGAAACTCAGTAGTACAGGCCTGTTCTTGAAATATTCAACATTTATTTTCACCGTTTGTCACTCAATACTAAACACTGGATCTTTGTTCATTTAAACACACTGCTTCTGTAAAGCATTTCAATATTTTAATCACCTTCTTTAAACTCACACTTACACATAAGAAAATCCTGATGGCTTTATAAGACATTACATAATTTTCTACTGTCTTGTTACATTGCTTTATTCCCCTCTACAAGTAAATATTTCCACTGGTCTACTGATGCCTTCGCTATCTATATATAATTTCATAAATAATTTTAAGGTTTAAGATTATTTGTGATTACGTATTCATATGGTTGGAAGAAGCCTCTTCGAATTTCCATTCAACACATCTGTATAAAGTGAACTAATCTCTGCATCATTGCACAATAGAATTAGTAGCAAAATCATTTGTGCCCTGTAGCACTGGAATTTTTTAATTTATAGTAACTTTACTTGCAGATTTATATGCATGAATAGAGCATTTGCCTCCATTTATGCAAGAGTTAGCTGCTGAATTTAAGCAAAGTATAAAGCTGATAAGGATACAAAGCTTGTGTACAATAAGGCATATACAACAGTTCTCAGGACAGTGAGTTATGTCTGTTTAAAATATAGTATTGCTAAAGGAACATGGCATGAATTTGACTTTCTGGACTGTAGAAGGAGGGTGTGCTAGTTTACACCTCTCAGTCTTTAAACATTATAGTTATATCATTATTTTTTAATGACAATTTGTTGTCTATTGCTCTTGTCTGTCTTGCTTTGGTACTGGTAATAATAAAAATAAAGATCCTCAATTCCAGTGGTCAGTTGTGTTGTCCTAAAGTCTATTAAACCCTATGCTTTATGACATATCTTTTATGAAATTGAACTGCAGAGATCTAACCAGAAACATTAACAGAAACTGGTTGTTGACCATTTACTGCTAATGATTACCAGCCATGCTTAGCCTCAATCTAAACAGTTAACAGGTCAATGACAAATAGCATAAACAAGAGTGGATGTAGATCTGTAATGCTTGTGTCACTTGTAGTCACTCTCAGATCGCCGGTGAAATAGAAAGTGCGTTTGATTTCATCTTGAGAAATCATAGGAGGAAAATCATCACTGAGTGACAGCACATGGTGACACTTCATTTTAAGTTGTTTAAAAATGTAAAAAAAAAAAAAAAAAAAAAACACGTCAAAGGGTGTGTGTACAAATATTTTTATTGTGTGAGCACTTTATGCCATGAACTCATAGGGGATGGGCTCCAGCAGCTGAGGGGTGTTCTTCTTCGTGCTGACAAAGTGGGCTTCACGTGGAGGAGCAGGCTGTAAAGACAGAGGAAACGTCAGGTGATGAATGAGTAAATAAATGGATTCAGATGAAAACAAACTCATTTTGAAGTTTAATAATAATAATAATAATAATAATAATAATAAAAAAAGTTTCCAGACATAAAAAAACAAATTCACAATAGTGTTTCAATTGTAGACATTTTAATTTGACCTAAATTTGGTTTTAATTTGTGGACTGAGTATCACCAGATAAGATCTGCACAACAAAAACACTTACTATAAATTGCACTCACACTAAAGCAGACTATAATTACTAATTGACTGAACTCATACCTGGCGCTTCAGCTCCCCCAGGTGCCTTCTGCTTGGCCTCCAGTTTCCTGGCTTCATTCTCCTTGACGCGCTGCAGGAAACTGTCCCTGCCTCTTCGAGTGCTTCACATGCTCAATGCGCACGTTAATCCTCTTGGCCAGGATCTGCCCCTGTGAGCCACATGCAAAAAATGTAAATCATGTATGTGACCTGACTGATGGCTTTGACAAAATACTGCTGTTTACTGGTCTCTTCTGTCTCCTCAATACAACCCCAGATCTAACAGGAGTCCAGACCTTTGGTGCTTAAGGATTAAGTATTTTTCCCCACATGAATGACCACTGAGGACATAAAAAATCCTGGTGGCAAAGTGAAGATGGGGTCAAATCAGCCTCGGTTTCAGTTTAAGTAAAACCAAAATTTAGTTCCAAAACACAAGAATCTATGTATTACATCAGGCTGTGTTTATCACAGATGTTCAGTGGACGTGTACATTATCTCCTAACACCAAAACTACACTGTTTACAACTCACTTTGTGAATGACTTTAGCAACTGATTCTTAATCACATCAGTCATTTCTTAATGCTCAGATAATTTTACCAACTACATAATATTTCCCTGTATGCATAAATACAATTTAACCAGCTGTCATGAAGTTTAGTGACCGAGAAAAAATATGTACTTTAACAAATTGAGGCAACAGTTGGAATTTGAGGGTTGTTCAATGAAAGACAGACAACTTAAGTACTTACTTGACCTGCTTGTTGACAATGATGCCGACAGCATGTTGGGTTACATTGTAGACTCGTCCGTCTTGCCATGGGTAGCACTTATGAGGCATACCTTCTGAATGGTTCCTGTGCCCTACAAAGAAGCACACACACATCAATTAACAATGCCTAGAAAGATTCTTGTCCCTGCAAGAACCTCAAAATACTTAACAGCTGCACTTTGCGGAAAAGCTTTCACTTGAGTCTCTGTCGTAAGATATCTTACCTTAATGTCCAACGATATCACCTTTCTTGTAGATGCGCATGTATGTGGACAGGGGAATGGGGCCTGCAAAATACACACACAACATTCACTCATCTTGTTCTGACAATGCAAAATTTAATAGCAGTTTGAAAGTTAGTCTTGGAGTCAGTACTCCACCATGCTTGCGGAAAGGCCTGCTGAACATATACCTCGTCCCCCTCCTCTTGCCTCTGGTGTTCGTCATGTTGCCTGATTACTGAGAGAATATTCGTGTCAGTTTCAATAGATCCTGGACTTTAGAGCTGCAACTGATTAATCGACTCAAAGTGATCCAAAAAAAAATAAAAATCATTCAACAATTCTCCTGAATCAAAGCGTTATTTCCTTCATTTCTCCACTGTTAAACACTGGTTCCACTGTTGCGTTTCACACTGACGCTTATTGTGACACACAAAGAAGCTTCAATTCAGGAAAACTGCAATAGAATATCTCCTTCAATCACTTCGAGTCGATTAATCGAATCGGACTTTTGCATTGACTTCAAGCACCTAGTCGATTAATCGGTTGCAGCTCTACTGGACTTACAATTTGTTTTTCTCATATTCCACTTGACAAGCATGATATTGAAGCTTATAATACCAACCAAATGTGTACGATGTGGTGCCAAAAGTGCTTGAGTACAGCACCCCAACAGAGTCAACTTTTAGGTCATTAAAAACCGGGGTGTTGGAGTAAGTTTAAATACCCTGCGTTTAGCAGTCTATGCGTGTCTGAACAAAATTGGTCGATTATATTCCTTAAACCTAAAGATCAAAAGACATTCGGAGTGAAATGATTATATTTTCCACAACCTGTACTTGCCGGTGATAGGGCTGTGATAGACATAATGCTAATGTGTTAACAAGGAATTCTCAACGTGGCTAAGTTGTGATATTAAAAACATGTTAAGAAAATGACGAAATATCACAGTCTATATTGCACTAAGGTCTGTGACAGTACTGTGGAGAGATTATCAGTAAAAAATAAAGAGTCTGCACATCGTTACGTGTCTCCCAGGCCCACATGGAGAACCACGCTACTGATCCCACCAATAT
This sequence comes from Sphaeramia orbicularis, assembly GCF_902148855.1. Classification (NCBI taxonomy): domain Eukaryota; kingdom Metazoa; phylum Chordata; class Actinopteri; order Kurtiformes; family Apogonidae; genus Sphaeramia; species Sphaeramia orbicularis. The sequence goes on along the minus strand of NC_043976.1, from coordinate 19,592,737 downwards.
AACACGGAAATAACGATAAATTGGACACGTTTATCGTTCTATTAATTCAGAGAGATGTAAAAAGGGGTTGCGATTCATATACTGACATATCAACATTCAAATGTGCTAAAAAATAAGGAAATATCTAATTTAACAAGGAGAAGCTCTTACCCCCGGTCTCTACAAGATGGCGGGTACAGCGGAAAGGAGATTGAAGGCCCCCAAACTCCGCCTTGTAAAAATCCATTTCAGGCAGACTTCAATATTGCCTGAACTAAAATTGTGAAGTAATCAGCAGTCGGAATTCGTTACGGCGAATTACAAAGAATCGATGCCCTACAGTTGTCACCACACTGGTCCTAGAAAATATTATATCAACAATATTTTGTACTCCACATAGGAAGCGAGAAACTTTCCATTAATGTATTTTTCTTTTTCTGTCACCCGACAGATTTGTACATCCATATATATGGTTTAGGTTTGCGCTACGAACTTGAGGCAAATTGTTGATTCTTTTAATGAATAACAGTGATAAATCAATGTTGCATTCTCTGCCTGCATTCACGAGCACCGTTTATACTACGCATGCGCCAGACTTGAGTTACGACAGACCTGTAATTATTTGATTGTACCAGGAGGTGTGCTATATTGAGATTTCATGTTGGTCAGTTGAGGTTGACAAATAATATTTATCAGAGTACATTGTTGATGAATCAAAGTTTCTATCCCAAATGAGGAGATTCAGGTTACTAGTCACGATATACCGAAGGCGGAAGTGAGAGACAGTGCATTCTCTTGTTTTCCTTGAGCCAGGGACCTTCCGTCGCGAGCTCAGCAGTATAAACAGCACAGCCGATCGCCTGCCCTCACGAGGGGAGCCAGCCCAGTCTTGTCAGCGCGCGGTGGTGTAGTGGAAGATGGCGTTAGCCGAATGGAAATCCTAATGACAGTCTCAAAATTTGCCTCTTTTTGTACCATGGTGAGTTCACGGCAGTCTGCTACTTGAATAGTCAGGTTTATAGGGTCATACAGTTGCCGTGCTGTTGTCCTACTAGCCTTTTAAATCATAGAATTCTCAATAAAAGTAAACCCTGGTGTCTATGCTAGCCAAGCAGTTTCCGTCCAAAGCAAAGCAAGCAGCCACCCACTACCTGCTCCGCTCTGCTCTGTTTCCTAACGATAGTACGAATTGACACTCTTGTGCGTTTATTATTTCTTTAGTTAGAGCTTGACGCCTTAGCTGATTAATATTTATCAAAGCTTCTTTGAGCACAGTGACAGTGCACCTGCTGCAGCTGGGATTCACTGCTAACTGGCTAACGTTTAGGCATCTGAAGCTAAACCACTGTTGGAGTTAGCTTGCGAACAACTGGAACACAGCTGGATTATAGATGCCTTCTGATTAATAAACCATTAATCAACTGGATTTATGGGTAAACTGCATAACGTGAAGCTAACTTTACGTATTGGCCTTTGACAAGCTACCAGATATTATTAACGCAGGCAATGACGACATGGTTTAACATTAGCTGCGCAGTTGTGGACCCGTTCCAGGTCCATGTACACCCCGCACAGTTTGCTGCTGTCTGCATATCGCATCATACCTGTTAACCGTTCTTGCAAAATTATAGTAAGGGGGCAGGAAATTCCCAGAACGGACAGTCTCGAATCAACTTCCAAGAAACTCCTTGGTCTCGTCTTGGCACATGTAATTTTGTCATTCTGCCCATTTTGTTTTGCATTTAAAAGCTTCTTAGGAACTGTGAAAGCCTAGCCAGACCAACTTCACTGTTTGTTTAAAATAATGCGCGCTGTTAGCATCGTTTTAAAGGATATAAAAGGATCAGTTGGAGTTGGCGAGAGTAATTCATAGTCTGTGAGTGTTAAATCACCCATTAACTTTTTAGTTCATCCAAAAAGCAAATGACCTTGAAATCCCAAGCTTGGCAATACATTGCAGATCTAGAAGTGCTTTTGTCTTGGTTTACCACAAATAATAGGAAAGCATGTGGTTTTGTCTTGTTTTAAGAAGATATATATTATTTGACATTGTGTTTTCACAGGGCGCCAATGCCTCTGCTCTGGAGAAAGAGATTGGACTCTGAGCAGTTTCCGGTCAATGAGCACTATTTTGGCCTGGTCAATGTAAGTGAATGATACTTTGTTTTGATACAGTGATGTTTAAGTGTATTTCACAGTGACAGTTCTAACTGTATGCCATGTGATATATTGATTTCAGTTTGGGAATACCTGCTACTGTAACTCGGTGCTGCAGGCTCTCTACTTCTGCCGACCATTTCGGGAGAAGATTTTGGCATACCGTAGTCAGCCCCGGCGGAAGGAGAACCTGCTCACATGTCTGGCCGACCTGTTCCATAGTATTGCTAACCAGAAGAGGAAAGTGGGTGTCATACCACCCAAGAAGTTTATCACACGGCTACGCAAGGAGAATGGTGAGGAAATTTAAAAAAGCTCATCAAGGAGTTAAGTAGTCTTGCGGCATATATCCAGTTTGTATTACACTGAGGGCCATCTCATTTCCTGTTACTATAAGCTATCTAAGAATGGAAAAGTACTTAAGTATTTTCAGGAAAAATTCTGCACTTTCACAACACCTGGAAGATCCTGAAGTACCTGTGGAACATGTAGAATACCAGCACAGCAATTCTAACTTCACTCTTTGTGACTTTCTTCCTCAGAGCTGTTTGACAACTACATGCAGCAGGATGCCCATGAGTTCCTGAACTACCTGCTAAACACCATTGCCGACCTGCTTCAGGAAGAAAGGAAGCAGGAGAAGACCAATGGCCGCCTTGCCAACGGTACATTGGACTCTCAGAACAACAACAGCAATGCCACACCTGCTCCCACCTGGGTCCATGAGATCTTCCAGGCACTCTGACCAATGAGACACGCTGCCTCACCTGTGAAACGGTAATGAGCGATATGCAGGGATTGTTAAGCTTTAAACAAGATTGGGGAAAAACAGCACAGCAGTCCTTTTTATTTTAGGAGACTGAAATTGAAGACTGTGTTAAACATTATGGTAACGTCTGTGTATAACAAAAATATTCAGTCGTAATCTTTATTTAAATGTTCACTTTTCTCCTCAGATAAGCAGCAAAGATGAGGACTTTCTGGACCTTTCTGTAGATGTTGAACAGAATACCTCCATCACACACTGCCTCAGGTAATGCAGCACTGCAACATGTAGAAGTAGGCAAACTCCTTTCGTGTTTCTTTCCATCCATTAAAATAGAAGACCAGAGAGCATGATTGCTTTTGATAAAGTTTCACTTTGTATTTACTATCATTAAAGTAATGTAGTAAGTTTTAGACATCTGAATCAACTATTTTTCCTATTTTTATTTGTATTTATTTAGAAATATATTTTCCACGTGTTCTACTGTGTTGTTCACCAACCTGTTTGAGGAAAATGCATTATTATTAAATCGGAGCAGTCAGACACAAATGTGGACCCCTGATATAATGAATGCTCGTTTTTTTTTTTTTCTGACTCCTCAGAGGTTTCAGTAACACAGAGACACTGTGCAGTGAGTATAAATACTACTGTGAAGAATGTAGAAGCAAGCAAGAGGCACACAAGAGGTTGGTATTCAGATTCACTTTACATTTCAAAATTTTAGGTCTACGTCCTGCGATCTGATGCTGGTTTGTGATTGCAGGATGCGAGTAAAGAAGCTGCCAATGATCCTGGCACTACACCTGAAGCGCTTTAAATACATGGAGCAGCTGCAGCGCTACACCAAGCTATCCTATCGCGTTGTCTTCCCCCTGGAGCTGCGTCTCTTCAACACCTCTGGAGATGCCACCAATCCTGAGAGGCTCTATGACCTGGTCGCTGTGGTGGTACATTGTGGGAGGTGTGTAGGTGAACACAGGAGAAATACAACACCCTATTGCTATCTCCACACCAACCAGAGGCATACATATAAGTCACTTTTCTGAAAATCAAGTGCATCTGAATCGGTTGGCACAAGAATAAAGAACATTAGAGTTTGAATAAGATAAAACAGGAGGAAACACAGACCCTCGTCTGTCAGTGTTCAGCTGTAGCGTTCCTCTTCCAGTGCTGGTTTTGACTCTGTGTGGGTGGGAGTTTGTCTGTTGGTGTTAATGCAGGGTGTTTCCCTGCTCTTACAAAGTGCATGCTTGAACAGGCTCCAGCCTTCCCTGATTCACAATAGGCATGATCTTACAAGGAGAATAAATAGAAGTCAAACTTGAAATCTTGCAGATAAAATGGTGACGGTTTCTCTTCCCTTTTCTTTGAGCCAAACTACTCAGATTTTTTTTCCCTCTTAAACAGCAGAGAGATGTGTATCATAACTTTAGTGTTGTGAGCCTGTGTCTTTTGGGATTTTGACCAGGACTCCATGGAAGAAAGGATCTCATCTCAATGGGATCTACCTGGATAAATTAAAAAAACATGTCATGATATTGCATAAATGACACAATGAGTTGCAATGATCCATTTAATACACAAACAAATACTGTGTGCAGTGACCAGCATATTAATGCTACTTTGTCAGTTTGCTGCTGCTTAGATGTGTTTTAGAAAATGTGTTAATAAAACTGTGTAAACTGACTGCTAACTTGCACTTTGTAAGGCTGATTTAATGTTTTCTTTCTTTTCAGTGGTCCAAACAGGGGTCACTACATTGCAATTGTGAAAAGTCACGACTTCTGGTTGCTGTTTGATGATGATATTGTAGAGGTGAGTCTCCAATACTGGTTTTTATTTGTGTACAAGTCTGCATAATATTTCCTAACGCTGCTGTTTGTCGTCCGTCTGCTCTGCAGAAAATCGATGCACAGGCCATAGAGGAATTCTACGGCCTCACCTCTGAAATCTCCAAGAACTCTGAGTCGGGCTACATCCTCTTTTATCAGTCCAGAGACTAAAATCTTGAGCTGAGTGTTTTCACCACAGCAGCCGGGAGGAAACTCTGATCCCGCTTTGTGGGGAGCAGTGGACCATAAACGCACCACAGCAGCTCGCTTGGTGTCCTACCTGCTCACACAGCTGTAATTCAAACCTGTGCTTTTAGGCACTCAGTGCTGCAGCTCAGCCATGGAAGTTTAACCCCCCTTAAGTACCAGCTGCCCCTCCTCATCCCCTTCACTCTGGCTGGACACTGCTGCAGGGACAATGAGACAATAATGAATGAAAACTGTGTTGAGATTGTTTCTAAACAGATGCTGAATGAGGGTTGTACAGATATTAGTTGGTGTATGAGTGGCGTACTAGTTTTTGCCTTGGGTGTGGGATGAATGGTTATTTAATAATTCATATGACATAATATTGGCCCAGTGTTTTCACCCCCACACTGTTATTCTGCACTGGGTTTTACTTTGACTGGATCATCAGTTTGATCACGGATATAAAGAATGATGGGTTCGGGGGTGAGTGTCCCATCTATGGGGCAGACTGGGTTGTGTATTTCTACAGTGTACAGAATGGTATTTGTATAAATATTACAAGAAGATAATATTATCATTGGAAAATGTTAGACCTTAAGAAGATGTATTAACACTATGGTGCACTTTTGATACCGTTTTGTAGGTGTTGGCAAGTTTAATGTGAGGGTTTGCTTGAAAAGGCCTGTTGTGAAGCGATCATTTTCTGTTTTAAGAAAAAGAAATAAAGCCCGTAAAGATTGAGGCTTGGTGTACTGAGCTTTTCCTTTCCGTGTCACTCAGGTGCGCACTGATGACTCATAGCAGCTCAACATTGCCCCTTAGCGGTGCTACCTGGTAGACCCAGTTTCCCACTGCAACAGGAGCTATTTTTAATTCATTCAAACCCAAAAGGAAGGTGCTGTGGAAAAACAGCCACGCACACCGCCGACATAATGCTTGGTCAGCTAACTGGTCAGATATATGCACAAGTCCGCCATCAGTTTGTCATCAGCAGCACAGGAGGAAGAGGAGGAGGAGGAGGTGTCTGTGGAGTCAATGCCGCAAGGATGGAGAGATGAGGCAGAGAAGATGGAGGACAGGGGAGATGGAGAAAGAGATGTGAGGAGGGGAGGGGAGGAGGTTGGTGACACACATCAGGGTTGCCGTTAATAGCACAGACAGGACCAGAATAGCAGGGCGTCGCAGGAGGAAAGCGAGTCACTGCATCCAGCATCTTCATATCTGCAACTGGACTCAGATATCCAGAAAATCATTAAAAACAAACCAGACACTGGAGCTGTTGGGTTAAAAGGGCTTCACTGGTAGAAGCAGATGTTGAAACATGCCTGGAGAAAGAGAGGAACGTTATTGAAATGTGTTCGAGCATCTGAAATACCTGGACAAACACACACACACACACACACTAAAAATTAAACACACCTACATTTGCACCTGTCTGTGTCCTTGAGACAGCAGGGACCAGACGTGAGTTTTTTTTTGTTTTGTTTTTTTTTTTTTGCGGAGTTCAACCGGTCTGGCCCATTTGGGACTCCTCCTTCATCAACCCCCCCCCCCCCTCCTCCTCCTCCCCCCTCCTCACACACACACCTCTCTGTGCCGCTCCTCCGCTCGCTGCTCACTGCACAGCCGCAGTCCACGGCGATGCGCCGTTAACGGCAGAGCCGCTCCGCGCTCTTTTCTTTCTTCTTCCACCATCCTCGCTTTGAGAGGATCATCATCATCATCACCATCAGCAGCATCACCATCAGCAGCAGCATCCCCATCCCCTCTCCGGGCTGCGTGTTTGTCCGCCGGCGCTGCACCGTCCTTATCAATACCATGGAAATACCAGGCTGTCATTCTTCCATCTAGAAGGGAAGTCTCACCTCACACAGTCAAGGTAGGCAGCTGGGTGAGGCGAAATGGGATTATTGAGCATCCTTCACATGTATGAAGAATGTACGAGCATCCTTTTCCTGCCGTGAAGCCGCCGCTGTGTTTTTCCAGTGCAGGATACTGGGCGCATATGAGCACCATATGGTCAGGGTTCTGTGGATGTATGGCGGTGGAGGCAGGGTTTAGCCGAGCTCCATGGCGGGCGCGGTAAGCTGTCTCCTGCTATGGAGAGCGGCACCTGGTCATTGACAGCACCGTGAAAGATTACCGGCACCGGTGGAGAAAATCTGGCCTATAGAGACCTATAAAGGCTGCATTGGATTTCAATTATTAGTGTCCCTAGTCTACACATTAAAAATGCAGTTCTTCATAATCCATTACGGTAGGCCTCTTAAAATAGTTAAAACCTTTAGAAAAGCTAAGTAGATCTGTACAGTTTATGATTTAATGTCAGCCTTGATGTTGGACTTTGGGGATGGTCAGGTTTCTTGTGTTACAATAGAGCTGTTAAGGTTAGTGTGTGCTCCTGCATAATGAGCTCACATGTCTACACACACAACCACACATTAAGAACCTAACCTTGGCTGTTGATGTAGAACTTGAGTCTTCCAGTTGTGTGCTGCGCACAAATGTGGGTCAGAGGGAGTATATAACATGGAGCTGTAATTCTTAAAACAAATGCAAAAAATACAATAGCATCCAAAATGATACACCTTCTGTTCCTGTTGTGGTTTAGATTCGTTGTGTTTCTTTCCTGACAGTTAAAGTGTGCATGTTAGTGGTCATGAGCATCAAACACCCAACTCAGATGTAAATCTGTTGTTTCAGACGGGGGGCACAATGAGTGAAGAGTCACCGGCCTCCCCCAGTTGGCTGACCCCTGACCCCACAGCATGGGCCAGCGGAGGCGGGGGACCGATGGACAACAGCACCAGCATGGGGACGTTTCCCCCGGAGGAGTCTCTACCGCCCAGCCAGCTGCCCCTGCTGGTCAACCCCTGGGACATTGTGCTGTGCTCATCTGGGACTCTGATAGCCTGTGAGAACGCCCTGGTGGTGCTGGTGATCTGGCAGAACCCGGCGCTCAGAGCCCCCATGTTCCTGCTGATCGGCAGCCTGGCGCTGGCGGACCTCCTAGCCGGCCTGGGCCTGGTGCTCCACTTCACCTGTGCCTACCTGCTCCGCTCTGACTCGGCCCAGTTGCTGACCGTGGGCCTGGTGGTGGCCTCCTTCTCTGCTTCTGTCTTCAGTCTGCTGGCCATCACTATTGACCGCTACTTGTCGCTGTATTACGCCCTCACCTATAACTCGGAGCGGACAGCGGCCTTCACCTACACCATGCTGGTGCTCCTGTGGGGCCTGTCCCTGTGTCTGGGCCTGCTTCCGGTCACAGGGGTCAACTGCCTGGCAGAGGAGGCCACATGCAGCGTGGTTCGGCCACTCACAAAGAACAACATAGCAGTGCTGTCCGTCTCCTTCCTGCTGCTCTTCGGCCTCATGCTGCAACTTTACGTCCAAATCTGCAAGATCGTGATGCGCCACGCCCACCAGATCGCCCTCCAGCACCACTTCCTGGCTGCCACACCCCACTACGTCACAACACGGAAGGGCGTGTCAACACTGGCCATCATCCTGGGTACTTTTGCTGCCTGTTGGATGCCATTCACTGTCTACTCTCTAATCGCTGACTACACCTACCCTCCTCTGTACACCTACGCCACGCTGGTGCCTGCCACCTACAACTCTGTCATCAACCCGGTCATATACGCTTTCAGGAACCAGGAGATCCAGAAGGCGCTGTGGCTGGTGTGCTGTGGATGCGTGCCTGCCAGCGTAGCCCACCGAGCACGGACCCCTAGTGACGTCTGACCAAGCAGACCCAGGTGGGAAGAGAGAGGCACCCTGGGTCAGCTGTGCTCCTCACTGGATGTGACCAGTGTCAAAGAGAGCAGCAGCAGGAGAGATCAGGGGAAGAAGTGGCAGAGGGCTGAAGCTGCAGTTCCGACTGGAGATAATACTGGAGATGATAGTGGCAGAGGCAGATGGGTGAATTATCCACAGCCCTCCTGGATGGATGGCGTGTGTTTCTTTGTTATATTCATCATAGGGCAAGGTATCTCACTGTCTTCCCCAGTGCAGGCGGCCATCACAGGGCTGCCTCCCGCCCCCTCCCATTCAATCCGTGCCACGCCCTTCCTTCTCTATTCTGCAGAGAGCTGAGAGCATCACATGTTACAGGCAGCAGCTGTATATAGAATGTCCATACAGCACTGGAGCTGTGGTTGGCACGTGCTTGTTTTACTTCAAACGGCGGGGAGGGATTATTATTTTGAGCTTCTGTGCGTGCGTAAATACGCGCGGCGGATTAACAAAGCAGTGTGCGCGGTGCGGTGCGGTGCGGTGAGGTGAGGAGAGATACGGCCGCTGCTCAATACGCGGCATTTCCACAGTAAAAGCCCGTCTGGAGCAGCATCCCGTCGCTCTACTGCTGCACTCTGAACGTGCGTCGAAAGCTAAGCAGCCACGGAGAGCTAAAAATAGACCCTGGCGCTCTCTGATCCGCGCCCTGCGTCCTCCACGGACGTCAAGAAAGAAAGAAATCTAGCCGCCTTTTCTCCTCGCCTCTCTTATATTCTCATTTCTAATTTTTTTTTTTTCTGGATTGTGCGTGAATGTGTTGTAGAGTCAGTCTGTGTTTGAGAGGCTATAGCTGCGTCTTAAAACAAGGCCCAGTTTAGCCACCATTATTTTTTTATTGTTAAGAAGCGCCGAACCGTGTAGAAAAGGAGTAAGATTATGTAACCCCCCTTATAGCTCTCCAGTGCATCTTTTTAAAAGATGGGAATGCTATAAATGTATTGCTGTTTATGGAAACAAAGATAAAATCTAACTTTTAAGGTTAATTTGGAAACAAACACTTTAGAAAGGAAATCAAAATCCCTATGTGGAAATTAGTAAAAAGTCAAATGACAGAAAGAAAAAGGTGTGCTTTTTGTTTAGACTGCAAAATCTGAATGTGTTTACATGTATTTGATCTCTAATGGCTCAAAAGAGCACACAGCAACCACATAATCTCTAATCTGCATGCTAAACTCTAGTGTAATTTGCATGCAAGCACAGATCCCACTTTTTCTCCTGAATTCAGTGTTTTAGGTCACATAGGCCACTGCAGGCGATGTGTCATGGGATCCTGATGTCATCATGACCCAAATAATTTTCATGTACCTCACTTGTATTGCATTGAAAGAGCTACAATCATCACTGGATGGTCACAATGTTTAATGTATAACTAATGTGCAGAGTTCAGAGGTGATCTGATTATTCTAGTTCACAAAATCTAGCAGCTGCTCTGAGTTAATTACTTTTGGTCCTCAAACATATTTAGGTGATTTGTTATAACCCAACAAATACGTACACTAATTCCACACTCATACAGATCATGTCAGCAATAACTAGCCTCTGAATGGTAGTTTGTTGTTTTTTTTTTAGAATCGAAGCAATACTCAGACAGCAATAACATCCATGCCCCACCATGACTTCTTCCTGCAGAGGTGAGGCACCTTCATGGTTGCTCTGGTGGGGATGTGTTGTAAAGGGCAGAACCTACAAGTGATGCTTTAGTGATATCTCTTCAAATAGGTGGTAGGATGGATTATCACTTGTGGATTGGAACAAGTGGATGAGGTCAAAACAACTCAATTGTAACGATGACACCACTGCCTCATGTTTCTGCTGAGGGTGTTGTTTTCCAACCCCGTCAAAATTTGGGCTTCGATCTTTAGTCAGACCAGGATGAAATTGTGAACTTCTTATTGCCTCTGCCTTTTGTGAGCATCTGAACTATTCTAAATGTGGTAACCTCAAGCGTTTGTGTGTGATTAGGGACTCTCTTTTTTGTTTTTTGTTTGTTCTGTTTGTTCGTGCATAAGGTTATGAGTTGCATGGCCTCTGGGTGTGTGCATGTATGTGTCCGTGTGTGTGTGTGTGTGTTTTTGACCCAGCAGCTCAACAGACCGTAATCTGTCTCGTTGTGTTGTCAGGGGTTATACCGGGTCGGAGGGAAACAAATTATTGTTGACCGCTGACCTTAGAGGATAATGCTGCCAGTCTTCCTGTCAATTCTGAGAGAAGTGGCCTCGTTCTGTGTTTGTCTTACAGCATGTAAACCTTTTACAGAAAGAAACTGGACTAGGATGCGAATGCTCCTGCGCTTCAAGCCAAAGTGAAAGGACTCTGAATGAACTGGGATCCTAGTCCTACTATGTTCTTTTGTCTTCTCTATATCACTAATATTCTACTCTACTTTAAATCAGTCTCGTCTGGTCAAGGCAGGTGCCCATTAAGTGACCTCTGAACGATTCAATGAGCTAAAATTGGCCACGTCCAAAGACAAAGTTAATGCTTCTTCTTTCTTTCCTTGCAGAGCTCTCTGTCTTTCTGGCCTCAGATTATTTAGAAAGCATTACAAGAAAAAGGCGAGATATGTAAGGAAAGCAGAAGCATAGCATTTCTTAGCACTGGAACGTAGCCTGTGTGTGTGAACTTGTGCACAGTGTCAGACTGAACCCTGTAGTTTTTTCGATGAGCACCGACAGGTCAGGCTGGCACATCACAAACCATCACAAACTCTTATTCCTTTACCTTTGGAGAAAAGTCTATTTTGTTATATTCATTGAAAAGTTCTATTTTTTTCCACTTTAGTCTGGCCTGAATTCTTTCAGATTCTGATGTTGTATGATATAATGGCGCTGTAAAGCCTTTTTCTGAATGTAGTAATAATCAACAAATTGTTTAAATGATACCCTCCCCACCCCCTCTTGACTAATTTGTTTCTGTAAATAAGGCATGCTTAAGAGGAGGGACTTTATACCATTGTGCATGGTGCTGCCAAAGCCAGTCAAACTAAGGGATGAGTTGGTTTGCACCAGTATTTGAATGATATTTCACCAAGGCTGTTAATGTAGAATTTGTTCTGTTGAGTTTCACTTTTCTCGCTTCAATATGCACCAGTTTGTAAAGGCTGGTTAACTGAGTGGATCTGGCAACAAAGATGGGGGATGTTCGAGAAAGAAATGGCAGAAGATGTCTTCTGATTGGTGAATGTTTTCCTCATGTACAGCGAACAGTATTGTTAACCTGGAATCTGTAAAGATGTTAAGGTTTTTTTATGGTTGAGCAGGTGTGAACAAGGGCTTTGTATCCAAGAATAGTATAAGACTGTGATGTTGGATGTAATACTTATCTGTACACCTGTTAATCTACTGAATGGTTTCACTCTGTAATAGTACGCAAAGTATGGCTGTGTGCAAAGCAACCAGAGCTTGTGGGTTTTTGGAGAAATTGTGTAGCCAGTGATGGGACATTAGTTCAGAGGGAGGCGGTGTCCACTAATCTAGAGCTAAATATCAAAACACTCAAGGGCCTGTGAATGTGTGTGTGTTTGGGTGGGGGTGGGAGTGGGGGTCAGAGGTGGGGACACCACAGTAACAGCATCTTGTGTAGACGTATGCGTAGTTTTCAATGTGAAATGCACTTTATTTTTTGGATGAAAATGGCACAACAAATTAAGTATCTGCAAAATGAAACGTATAAACGATAATCAACATGCACTAACTGAGATATTGTAAAAACATTGTGTGAACGTGGTGTCTATTTTTCCAAGGTGTTAGTTGTACTTTTTATTGCTTTGGTTAGTTCACTCAACTGAGAGATCTTGTTAATTTTGTATTAAAAAATGTGCTGTGCATAAAACTCACGCCTTGACTAATTTGTTCATCCTCATCCTGGCTCAGTGCCTCCCTCTTCGCACTCCTGTTTCCCTGGCAACTAAATTCTTAGCTGTACTGTTACCATGGAAACTGAAGACTTAGTGCCAGGTATGTGTTGTCTCTATGACGACAGTGGAACAGTAAAGAGACATGGCAGCCCAGCCATGATCCTTCATTCATCATTTTATTTATCAGAGCTCACACTAGCATATACATCGTCACCCCCGCCCCACAGCAGTGAACAGCACTGAACTCCTGCACATGCAGACGGCTCAGTCACTTAATCACTTTGTATACTGTTTTCATCATCAGTAAGACTGTTTACATATGGCCCTTACATCCTGTTTTCTCACAGCATTTTCAAACACTCTCCCCAATCACTCCTTCAGCTTCCAGTTATTGTCATCTACACATTAAAAACTTGCCTCATGGTCTATGGCATAAGCAACTGTTTTCAGTAAAAACGTTAAAAAAAAGACAAGTACATTGGTTAGCTCAAGAGGAAAGTTTCTAGCATTTCTAACACTCTTAAGCTTTGACTATACATGAAATAAGCACCTTCACTGGGTGTCTATAGTGTTACAACAGGTTAAAGAAACATCTATTGGGGTGTATTCACAATGCCTTTGAATATAATTGTCAAACTGAACCTTAAAGTTTCATAGAGTGGTCAGGATTACAGTATATTACTTTACAGTGTGTATGCATGTTGAATACACCCCCATATTTCCAGTTTTGGACCATTCAGCTTATATCAACCTACAGCATGTGATTGTGTGTAGGTGTAAAGTGTGTGTTTTCAGCAACAATGTGTGCAGTAACCTGTGAATGTGGTACAGTGGGCATTCTTTCAGTGTGTGTGTGCCTTTAGTGGTTATTCCAAGTGTGTGTTTTTGTAAATTTGAGTGTGCGTTAATCGGACCAGTCGTTCTCCTCTAAGTCGGAGTCGTCCTCCGAGTCGGAGTATTCCACTGCGATGCGCCGCGACAGGATGGTGGCCACGTCGTTTCCAACTGGCTCTCTCTTCGCCTGTTGCTCCTGCTGCTCCTGCACCTTCTTCAGCTGGATGCCTAAAGGAAGACATGGGATGTAAGGTGTGTTTTAACTGGTTTTTGCAGTACAACAGCAATAATAGGACAACTACTATCATGAAAAGCAGCTTTATTTCAGTGCTGACAGATTCTTGGCTTGGTAAACTTGTATACTCTTTGGGACAGTAGACAAAACACGCTTTTGTTGATAGTACAAATGTTTGGTATTCTTAATAAAATACACAAATTGAATCATTTAGACACAAGCTCTTACCCATGCGTATGGCAGCCAGCAGATCACTGCGAGCATCACTGACCACTGTCGTCTCAGCAGGTGCAGAGGAGGACATCTTGCGTGTTGTGGAGTGGGAGGCACCAGCTGGAAGGGGAGGAGGTGGAGGACCTGGGGGAGGTGGGGCTGCCTGTGCACCAGACACAGGTGGTGGAGGAGGAGCGTAGCCTCCAGCTACACTCATTGGTCCAGGAGGCATCGGACCTCCAGGAGGTAAGGCAAAAGCAGTTTGGGCAGAAGGAATGAGAGGGGCGGGAGGAGGGGGAGGAGGAGTGTTGGCATAGCCATCCATACTGCAGGAAGAGAAAAGCAACAGAGTCAAGAATCTGTACTCACTTTTTCAATCAGAAGTACAGTCACCATGGTCCATAAATGAAGCATAAAGATAATGTCCCACTAGATGGCAGCATTAGCTCAACGTTAACAGATAGTATAGTACAACATGAGCATGCCCTGACCTCTGACAGTATGTGAAATGAACAAAAACAGCAAAAAGTTGCATTTTAACATTACAGAATTTCCTCAAACAGGGATCAGGGCCTTTATTTACTTCAAGTGCAGAAGGTAACAGACCTTTATTTGGAACAGGCTTGTATTAGAAGCCTTTATTTCTAATTGTTTCTCTCATTTTGTATAGGATTGGTCATATTTGATTACAGAGCTTCCTTTTGAGTTTTATGTAAATTTCACTACCTGGCAAGTTTCCCATAGCTTAAAACTATTAATATTGTGGCACTTGTATATTATTGCAAATTTAGAGATCAGCTGCGACATCAACTCACAAAGACCCACAACTTACAACTTCAGATGAGTAATTAGAGCAGTGAAGTTTGGAAAATAACATGAACATCCTGGTAAAACACATATTATATGACAGCCAGGAGGAGTTTACCCACTTTTGGTTTCTCTGACCTTAATTGAGAACTTATATATTGATTGACCAGGCTTTATTTGAGGAAACGCAGCACTTATAAAAACCCACAAATTGTTCAGAGCAGTGTAGCTCAGCTTGACTTACGGTGTTAAAAGGACATTACAGATGTGTGTCTGTGAAGTGCAGTGTGTTTGTGTTTACCTGTAGTCCACTGGTGGGAGGGACATTGAGCCTCCATTCATAGCCTCAGTGGGTGGAGGAGGGAGTGGGACCTGGTGGTGAGATCGGCCGAGTGTCCCACTTGGATAGGCCATGGTCCTGCCTCGGTTGTCATGGTCACTTCCTCCTCGGGCAGTGTGTCCTGCAGCCATCTGGGCAGCCAGGATGCTGGGCGGTGGGCCTGAGTAGGTGTGGGCGTGGCCAGCATGGTTCATGGCATTGGGATAGTGATGCTGATCAGGACCATGACCCCTGAATGACACATTACAAAGTTTAATGTAAGCAATACAGCACATTTCTTCCACTTTTATATTGGTTGCTAAACTCACAACATTACACAAACAAAAAAATTAGGCCTGAGGGAGACAAGTGTTACTTTACCTGTTCTCTGGAGACATTGAGCCCTCAGAAGAAGCACCTCTGTCTCTATGTATAGTGTGTCGGTGATCAGGCCTCAGTTCCTTATCCAGAGCCATCATATTCCACTCCTGTCGACGGTTCCTTGCCTTGCGGACCTTCTTGACCTCCCTCTGTAATGTGCCATCCACACAGCGTCTCTGCTCCTAAGAGAAGCAGAGAGAAAAACAGCTCTACTTTGATGAAATGTATTTTGATCTACCAAGTAACAATAGCCTGAAGGACTATTTGTGTACCTAAATATACACTGTCTTGTTTATGGATCATTGATTATTCTCTTTGCTGTAATAAAGATATTTTTGTGTGTTTAGACTCCTGGTATCTTTTTTCAGTATGCTCATTTTTAGGTATTTTACTTACGCCAGGTGGTCAATATGAACTACCACAGAAGTGAACAGGAGTAGAAGGGAAATACACACACAAGACCTAAATGCAAACTTAAGTGAGTCTGAATCTCAATCACGTTGCAGCTGAGGCTGATGTTGAACATAAAAACCAACAGCTTCTTTATGCACTGACAGCTTTGCATCTACAAAAATTCTGCATCTGACCTGTGCTAGAGAATATCAAACGTATCTGTGCTAACAGCCAGTGGGTTTGTTGCTACAGGTTCACAGGTTAATGACGTTAATTTAATCTTGTGGTCTAGCAATGTTAGCTTGCTAGTCTTGTTTATTTCAGGTGAAGCTACATCTACATCAGAGTCATTATCATTCTATAGGAATAGGAAAATTGGTAATTGATATCAACATTTTCCAAAATGTACTCTTTAGAACTGCCAAGTGCAGACTTTAATTAAATATGTGCATTTACTATAGCAGTAATAGTAGTGGTAGTATAGTTTATTATAGAAGATAACTATACCTTCTGCTTTCTCTTTTCTTTCCTCTTATCCTCTGTGTCCTGCAGCATCTTTTCTTTCCACAGGTCAAAGAAGTACGAGGGATCAGTGTAAAACTTAAGTGCTTCCTTGTGGTCATCCCTACAAAGATAAATACAAAAGGTTACATTCATGTACACAAATGTCTGATGAAAAAAGACCTAGAGTAGTATTTTTTACTCAACATATTTCTGTGAGAAGGCTATGCAGGGGTAAAACATGTGAAGCTATCAATATTGTAAAAGTGGAGGAGTGAGTGGAAGCACAAGGATGGAATTATGAGTTTAGTGTCATGTATTTATATTTCAGCATAACTGGAAATGACAGCATGAGAAGTGGAAGTGGAAAGGCAAGTATGCAGGAAGAAAGAGTAAAGTGTGCGATGTAGTCAGGGTTACTAGTTAGATTCCCAGTGGAGGCTGCCATGCTAAATATGTAATGCACTGAAAGTACTCGAAAGCACATGGGGTAAAAGCAACTACCGAATACCATTAACGAAACATCACCAAATCTGCAGCAACACTCGGAATTTAGGTCAGAAATGGGCCAAAACTGTATTTATAGCCAGTGAGAGCTCTCATGTATGAAATAAAACACAAAGTTTCAAAGACAAAGTCTCATGATGAACAAGAGAAATCTATTTCCCCCTTACTTTCACAATAATTAACTACTCCTTTATATGAAACCCTTCTTTATGCTGACAGTTTCATTGTAAAAAACAAACAAACAAACAAAAAATAATGTTGTAAATATTTGAAGAATGCACTTCAGAAAGACACACAAGAACCAAATCATGTTCAAAGTTAAGACAAAAAACTCCACTGACAGGTTTGATAAGTTAAATTATGAATGGGCAGTGTTGATATCTTTACAAGCTGTTCTAAGAAACCAAAATCTGCTGGCTTAATGACTCTAATCATGAAACTGTCATGAGTAGCCAAGCCCAACAATGGAGACATTGATAGGATGTTGATTTATATATACTGCACCATCCAAAAAAAAATAAAAAATCCCCATCATTTAACCAAACAAACAGGTAAGAGCAGTGATTAATATGTTTCAGCTGCAACAGGTTCTTTAGGTGTAACTGATGCAGTGAGCGTCTTCTCAGTTCTTAACAACCATCAGATTCCCAGAGAGCATAAAGATTGGACTGTGTTTCAATGGAAAAAGGTCATGTGGTCTGATGAGTCCAGACAGACCCTGTTCCAGAGTGATGAAGAGAGGTGGATGAAGTAATTACCCATCATGCCTAGTTCCTACAGCACAGTGAGGGCAGTGTTATGGGGTCGCTCATTTGGTCAGGTCTAGGATCAGCAATGTTATGTGTTCAAAAAATGATGGAAATAAATGTTGTGACATTTCATGAACTTACAAACACAATGCCAGTGAATGAGTGCCATAATTAAAGCTGAAGGTTAAATAAGTCTGGGTGAATCTTAAAGTGTAGGACTTTTTTTTGGCCAGTCTGTGCATATGGGTGCAATATATATTCTGATGTTTTATTATTCTGCTTTTTATGTGCTTCTGTTTTAATTGACTTATTAAAACTCACATGTGTGAGTGTATGTGCATTAGTGTGTATATATGTCCCTGTGTATTATAAGCCATATCATGTGCATCTCTGTGTACAATTTTTTTCCCCATTGTTTGGTCACTTCTGTACTTTGTTCATATTTCTCTTACATGTGTGTTCAGCAAGTTGTAACTGTGTTTTAAAAACTGTGTTTTAATAAGTGCTATATAAATGAGCCCTTATTTCCTTTTAATCGCTGCATTGCATCACTCTAGCTGATAAATCAATTCAAAGGTGGTTTTGCTTTGTAGACAATGCCATCATATTTCAATGAATTTGTAAAATTTGATGTCTTGTCTGGATCAAGTACTAGTACTCCCTGTATTTCCCACTGTGTACTGGTGGCCTTAGTGTTCTGTGAGTGTGTATGGACCAAAAACACCAACCTGTATGTAGACAGGATGTTGAGAGGCGGAGGCTTGTCACTCAGATTGTACATCTCTCTGACAGGATTGGGCACGCTGCCCTTGGACACCACCTGCTGGTCCTGAGTGGTGGAGCTCTTGAAGGCTTTCCTCATGTTGATATCTTGTAGGGAAACTGAAAACAAAAAAAAGGAAGAGAGGAAAATGAACAGACAAATAGTTGAAAGAAAGTGGGGGGGGGGCACATAAACAATGGTGGTCCAGGAATGCAGCAAGTGGAAAAAAGCCTGGCAATATAAGACTGGCAGCACTAGGACAGAGTTGCTGTGCCTTTTCACTCAGACCTTTGACCCTTTGACCCACCTTCTTCTACTGTGGAGTCCAGCTGCGTGACCTTGACAGCCAGCCTGTCAATGCGGTCCTGGAGTGAGTTGGCACGCAGATAGAAGGTGTTGGCCTCATTAAACAGCTCACCGAATATGTCCTCCGCATGTTTACCTAAAGGGGAAGAGTGGGAAGGCCACGAAGAAAGAGAGGAAGGATTTTATGAGAAGGAGACTTGTGATCATTATCTGGAGCCAAGCAAATCCCCACAGAGACTGAGGTCCAATCAATACAATGGTAATGTGACACACAGTGAAACTAGAGTCTGACGAGTCACTGCAGGACATTGTGTCTCTTAATACTCAATATAGCAACATTCCTCATGAATAAATTAATGCAGTCTGATAAAGACTATCCACATCATACTTTACATAGGCCCATGAGAGAAAGAAACCTTTCTGTTTTAGATTATATTACCATTCTGTTCAGGCTGTTAAATGGGGGTCATATTATTGCTGCAGTTCAAAGCCATTGACTCTCCATACATTTCATGACATTTTGGTCTTCCTTAATGATTACTGCTCATGTGCGATTTAACACTAGTGTATTATTTTAGCAGGACGGCAAATTAAGTGCATATGGCTGTACTAATTCATATCTTTAAAACACCCTTAACCCAAAGCTAAAGTGAGTCCTCTGGCTAAGAAATTGTGTCCTTTAAGCAGAGTACAAATATTTTAGGGTGCATGTGCACTGAGGTGGTTTAGTTATGGCATAGGTTAAACTTCTACATGGTTTTAACAAGCAAAACATACAGATAGAACTGCCTCGAGGTGAGGCTTTGTAAGACTCATGGCTTCAAAAGGGGTCATAAGTAACATTTAGGTGCAAGACACCTGTTAGCTCTGTGTTAATGAAGCCATAAACCTCTGGCTACAAAGTCCTAATCATGGTGCAAAGATATAATGAAAATGAATGTGGTATTATTTTTAAAAAAGATTTCATTGAAAGACAACAGCTTAATTTCAATGTTGCTCTAATGACATTGATTAGGTGTAGTACACTGTGTTAAAAGGTGGTGTGCCAAACCTAGACAAACACATGCTAACAGCTATTTCTGTCCCTCCTGCTGACAGGATGGGCTGCAGGAAAAATATTTAGAGGAAGGAAGAATCACAGATCCGGCATGCTGAGGCCCATCAACTCTGACCTCTCCAGAGGATTCTTATGGTCCACTTCCATGCAAATTGCACACGCATATGTGCACACACATATGTAGTCTGTAGATTCACCCTTCCATGCCTGTGTGAGCATTTATATTTAACCCACACAGCTGCTGTTGAAAGGCCCACTCCCAGCACAGGAACTCAATACAATAAGAAACACAGAGAATGGATATGACTGGTCCAAAAATTGAAGTGTTAATAGTGAAAACAACTACTAGAGGTCACAGCATGAAATCTCCAAAAGGAGACAGGGATACTGGGTGCAGCGGGGACGAAAAGTCAGTGGATAACAGTCAAACAGCAACACAGGACACACTGTGATAGGTTATGAAATATGGATACTGGAATACATGATACTGTGGATGGTACATGAAGATAGATGGGAACACAGATGCCCTTTCTGCATTTACAGTGAGTATGATAATCAATATAAACAGCTCTGTGCAAAAACACCCACACACAAAACAAGTATGTGCACTGTCGCATGTTCACAGCTGTCCTGATGGGTTCATTTTAGCAGGGCTATCTAAAAGGATTACATTTCAAGGCTCCATGTTCCAGTACGAGGCCGCTGTAAGCCCGCTGCTTGCCGAGTGACCCTAGGCTCTGTAACTATGACAACGCCAAAATCAATCACCGCTTCGGGATTAACGATGAAAGCATGTGATCTTGTCCTGCTACAAAGAGGCTAAACACAGTGCAGACAGTTGCTATACTGAAGTTAATAGGGATACAGCCTGAGGAAGCTCTACTGTGAATTTCAGTCTGTTATCAAATTTATACAGAAACCTCTGTGTTTTTTTTTTGTTTTTAGACTTTTAACAGCTCGTATTTCTTCCAAATGCTCCAGTGAATCCATATGGTTTTGTGATCTTCGGTGTGTGTGTGTGTGTGTGTGTGTGTGTGGGTGTGCGTGTGTCTTACTCAGGCTACTGAGCTGTCGGATGATGGCAGAGAGTGTGTTGTTCATCACACACTCTAGCTCACTCCCAATGCCTTCTGGGAGCTCCCCTCGGCAGAGGTGACGGGGCTCGATGTTCCTCTTCACCAGCGGCATGGTGAGGCCTCACACCGACGCACTCCAACCAACACAAACTGAAGGGAAACACAGAAGTCAGGCACAGGTTTCAGACTCCTGTATTGAAATGAATTACATTCTATCTAACTGATAGGGATGATGGAGATTTACATAGTTCCAGTGCACTGCATCAACGTCAAATGTCCTTAGTTGGGCTTGTACATACAATTAGAGTACACTTACACACAATAAAACATACAAGAAGTACAATAAAATATATAAAACAATAAGCATATTTATTATTTTATACTTCTTCCTACTCCTTTTTGATCATACAAATTCAAACTTTCTCATACTTGAAGACAGACTCTGTTCATTTAAATGTTATTTTGTTTTTGTTTTATTTTGTTTCTTTGCATGTTTGAAAGAAAGAAAGAAAGAAAGAAAGAAAGAAAGAAAGAAAGAAAGAAAGAAAGAAAGAAAGAAATTACCATTAGCTTCAGCTCTGGTTTAGTGATCATGATCATTGGAGAACATCTTCTTCGGTAAAATGTCACCCATTGAAACAAGAGTCACACACCAGACTGTTGCTTTGAAGCATGAAGATTTATCATTTTTACTGTCGTATGAATAATTCCAATATCCATAATTTGCCAGTGTAGCTAGTTGTAGAATTCAGGCCCAAGTCAAATTTCCCTGAGGGGGTAATAAAGGATAGCCTATCTTAATACAATCATAACATTTTAATTAAGACTTATTTGGTCAATTTTAATTTCGGTTTTATACTGTTTCTTCTGTCATGCAACAAGTAACAATCATAAAGCTACTAAAATAATCATACGGCTGTAGTTTATTTATATATATGTGTGTGTGTGTGTGTGTGTGTGTGTGTGTGTGTGTTCTGACAGCTCTAGTTTTAATATTATATTTCAGATGAAGTGAAATTATTACATTTTCTAAAATACAATAAAATGTTCAGCTGGCCTTTGACGACCTCTAAATATTTACTGTAGACTATGCTCACAATGTGCTCTGACCACATTCCTGTTCATAATAATGTGCCCACATGTACATCCAGCACACTGTTCATACAAACAAAGAAACTAAGGGTTTGCCAAAGAACTGACAGTGATGACCAACAGTGTCCCAAAGCCACAAGACTTCTGGCAACCAGCAGAGAGATTAAAGCATTAGAGATAGGAAAATACAGTGTGCCAGCTAATCCCAGGGCAGCTTGTCACTGTCCCAGCTGGAATCCTGATACAAACTGAAAATCATGGATGTGGTCATGCAAAAAGCAAAATGGGAGAAAATTGCTGTCCCTGCAAGCACAACCGCTGTTACTCAACAAAAATAAAGAAATCTCAAGACACAACTGAAGCCCACACTGATGCAAACTTTTGCATTGCTGTACACAAACACAGCCACTCTGTTACACTGTGTAAAAGAAACCCAGACTGGCTCCGATCTGACACTCTGGACTCTTTGTAGTTCAAACAACTACAGACAATACTGGAACCATGAGAGATCCCAACATGCATCAGAACAGCCATCTTATCGGCGCTTCTTCCTGCTTCCTGTTTTTGCGGTATTGGTCTAGGTCCTGTTTCCTGGTCCTCCCTATGTCACATCTCTCTTCCTGTTCAAACACTTGGCCAGAACAATATGGCTCAATAAGGAGCAGCTGAAAGGAAGGACAGGGGGACAGATGGAAAAGCACAAACCCAATTCCAATCAGCAACTCATTATTGTATTTGTTAGCCAAAAGGAGCACTTTCAATTACAGATGGAGTGGTTTTATTGAACAGCTATGCCAAAAAAATCACTTTAGAGAAGAGCATGTGGGAAAGAGGCAGGAGCCCTGGCAGTGGGAAAGAAGTCTAATAATAACTGACAGGAATTAGAAATACAATTCATTATTGATAGACTATCAAAACCTTGTAAATATTAATGTATCATTAAAAGGAAATTTGGATAATTTTTGGATACTTATAAATTCATCACAACTTGAAAAGTATGGGGGCTTTATTATTTCTCATTTAGAGTTCATTCCACATCACTATATCAAAAAGCACAATTACATTTTTAATCAAAACATCACTGTCTTAGTAAATATGGTGCTGTGTTATCAGTGTCCATAAAGGAAAGTACTGTAGATAATGTCGTTCCAGCTGTCCCACACAGAAAGAGAAACTTCTGTTCAATGAGGCCAATTCCCACCAGCCGTGTCTTCATCATCAGGCCACGTTTTCTCAGCTAGTGGCCCCCTGCAAACCTCAACAGCTTCATGCCAATAAGACAAAACAAAGGGTCAAATTACACCATCTTGTGCTCCCACAAAGCAGACTAAATATAGTCAATACAGCTCGGTTTGATGCAAAAGGGCTCCTTAGGATTAACAGTCTGCTTGAGATATTGTGCTTGGAGGTGGCACAAATTAGAAGATGGCATGTTTTTGCCTTTACTGTCTGCCTGGCATGACAATCACATCAATGAGGCGAAATAATGAGCGAGTGAGGGTGAGCAGGAGGGAGGAGGGACGGGCCTTGTCTGATTGTGAGAAATGAGCGAAAAGTAGAAGCAAAGCAGGGCGCATGAACAGAGTGAGAGAGAGAGAGAGAGAGAGACACCAAGTAGGGAAAGAGTGTGTGTCTGGGAGTGTGATAGGAAGAGACAGTGAATGAAACGGTGTGTGTGTGTGAGAGAGAGAAAAGGTTGTGTGTGACATTAAGAAATGGACAAAGTATGTGTGTGTTTATGTGTTTGTGTGAAGGGGGAAAGGGTGTATTGGGTGGGGGGAGGGGTAGAATCAGGGACCTCGGGGAAGCCACTGAAAGGTTCCCGGGACAATAGAGCTCCGTTCACACGGCAACAGCACCAGTTCTCCCATGCATCCTCCTCCCCCTCCTCCTCCTCTTCGACCTTCTTTAAGGCCCCCTGTACTCCTGCCATGAAAGCATAGCAAGCAAGCACTCCTCCTCCTTCATCCTCCACGCACTCAGGGAGAGAGGTAGAAGAAAAGGAAAGTAAAGCCTCAACATAAGCCTGCTTACTAACTGTGTCATCCAACGTGTTAGTTTATACTTCCAAATAAACAGCAGGTTTCACTCTCATGCTTGTAGCTCCTCATTTTTTTTTAAATTTACATGTCTGGAGCCTTAAATTATGACAATCCTGAAAAGACACTCACTCTGTCAGGTTCACACACACATGGTAGCCTCTGAAATGTCCCATTAGCTGCATGTAAACAGTCCCATCAGCTGCAAAAATGTCTTTGATCCTCAGAGAGGTCCCTTTATAGCTACATTTGGGGGTAAAACACAGTTCCCCTGTGACTCCTGCAGCATCTCTGCACAGAATCACAGAGCTAGAAGAGACATTACTACAGATGTGAAAACTCCATTAAGATCTGAAAGGGAAATCATTACCAATTTATGAGCCCAGCACAGCTTCTTGTGTGGCTGTTTTGCTTGCTCTGATGTTATGAATAATGCAGATTGGATTACGTCAGGTCACACTGCCCTAAATATGACGTAAAAATTTGTGCTGTTACAAATGTGCCTGTCCAGGGACTTCTCCTTTTTCCAATATTACTCGGGGGGGGCATCCGTGGTGAAACATTGATGGTACTGTGCCTGTGGTCCACTTTCAAGAAAAGCCAATACTTACTGGATAGGGGACGCTTAGCAATAACTTTTTTGTCTTTCTCCTCTCTCAAAGAGGCAGATTATAGCATATTACAGAAGAATATTCCATAAATATCTCAATTATCAGCACTGATCTTGTCATAATTGATTCAATCACAAGGCTCAACCTTTAAAGTAAAAGCTTACATCATCACTTGCTTAGTCAGCATATTGATTTAAAAGTTGGTGAATCATGCTACAAAAGACATCATTTGTAGCTTTTTCCTTTAAAATTCCATTTCCATTTTATTTTTTCCTGTAGCTAGAAATCCGAAGTGATGATCTTGATCTACAGTGAAGCTCCGTTCTTGGCATTTTATTGCTAATTTTGCCATTTTATTCAGCAATAAGGGTAAAAGTGATTCTTCCTATTAAGTCATACAGCCTTGTAAATGAATTTATAGTACGCTGTCATTCACAATATTAATATCTACGAGTCAGCCATAGGTATTTAGTAATGACTCAACAATAATGTATCTGGATTTGAGGTCGGGCAGTTGTTACTGTTACACATGAATGTCATGCTTGGGTTATTACTACATAATATTAATCTGTTTCACGCTTCTCCATACATACTCCTTGTGTGTTTTTCCCACTGGCTGACAGACACGGACACGCACATACAGAGGGGTAAACTAATGGCAAACACGATCAATCACTGTTCCGCACCGTCGCTTCCCGTTACTGATGGACTGACCCACATCTGTTCATCTACATCGGTTCCTGTGGATTCCTGCCAGTTTCAATCATAAATTTACACCGCATTCTGCCGTCTGCGCTTCCAGTGAACTGATTAACACACCCACGTACAAGCACCATTCACTATCCGATCAAAAAAAAAAAAAAAAAAAAGCTTTAAAGTAACCTAACACGAGGGAAACACTTAATTAAACGGGAAAGATCCGGCTAAGGAGAGTCGGTTTATTATCCTCAACTGGGGGTCCGCTCCAACTGACCACTTGGTTAGCTAGCTTATGTCCACTACTCGACTTCTTAGTTTTGGATAAATAAGACAACAGTGAAAACAAATAGACACGCACATTTCATCAATTAGACAAAATATCTTATTAGTCTTTGTGAAAAGTATCATAAGACCCTCACCAGCGCTTGAAATATTAGAAGAAATCAGCCCGTCCGCATGTCCCGTTAGGTACTCCTATTAGCTCTGCCATCCTGTGTCCCCCAGCCCGTCTGGCCACTCCGGGAAAAAAATCCTTTGAGGACGGGGCGGTGCCCACCGGCCAGATCTACCAATCACGTCTCATAATAGGGGATTTAACACTTGATAAGCATTCATATTAACCAATGGAATCTCTCAAAGAGTATGAGTGACAGGGAGACTCCCCTGCTCGACAACGGCGTTCCGAATGGAGGGGGCGGGGATATGGTTGGGCGTTGCTGAAGAGCTTAACTGAGCTTTTTTTTCTTTTTTTTTAACGCGACTGAGTCCCATTCGTTGCCAAAATTATAAGGGGTTTAAAGACATTTTGTAGCCCGTGGGGATTTGGTGGACATGAAGACTAATTTAAGTAACGAATAATGGCTTTAAAGTGTAACCTAGATAGTGTTTTAGGGGTTAGAAAAATGCTTTAGGCAGGGATGCTGAGAAAGAGCTGGGATAGTATTGTATAACAGACTGAAATAGCTGGGCCAGCATCCTTACAGGAAGAGGTTCAGTGAGAGGACTTTCTATACTTAGATGTGTGCTTTACTCTCCCAGGTGTGTTTGTAGACAAAAACAGACTGAAGGAGATGACTGTCAGCAAAGCAGGGAAAAGCAGCTGAGAATAGTTTTTGGGCTGTAGACTAGCCATTAAAACTGTAAAAGGAATTTCATTATTGAAAAACCTGTTCTATTCTCGGTCAAGCAGAGAAAGCAATGGCCTGTTTGTGATGTAGAAATGTCAGTGTAACATACATAATTTATTTAGCAATGAATACTAAAGTGGGTTACACAATGTATAAAAAAAAAACTTAATTTTCAGTAAATTCACTCTTATTGACTCTTTGTTTAATTTCAACTGGTTTATAAAATATTTCTTTATGAAGTTTGTTTAATTGCTACTAGTATTTGATACTTTGTTGCATTTTATTTTAAGAAGTTCTTTATAAACTGAGCTAACTTAACTTTACTTAATCCTTTTCACCATTTTGTGTTTATGAGTATTATTAATCAAGAAACCCTCTCTCAAACACCTTTACCTGACTGCTTGAAAACCTAGCCCCTTAAAAACCAAGAAAAAAACCTTAGTAGGATAGTATATCAAAGAGTCATTGTATCAAGACTTTGCATCTCACACCTGCTGCTTAAGCACAGACACTCCCAAAATATCAATGTTTCCACTTTTATTGTCAGGATACTTGCTTCATGTAAAATATTTCAATACAATACAGTACAATGCATGTTCCATCTGCCATCCTCCATGCTATTGGTTGGTTTTGTCATGTTGTAAGGCTTGCCCACAGCGTACAGCAGCTGAACACTCATCCAGCACAAGCTGCATCGCCACTCTTACCATAAGAACAAAACCATGAAAAGAGATTAAATTATAAACTACTAAAATCTTTTTTTGTCATTCTTTTTTTTGTCCTTTCTGAACAAAAAACCCTCAATGCCACAGCTGTGGGGGCTCCATATCTTCCCAGCATGCTTCACAGCAGCTCAGGTCAGTCCTCAGCTGAGGCCCTCACAGGGCCACACAAAAAAAGTAATGGGTAGACAGACAGGAGGACAGACAGACAGGGAATCTGTCAATGCTGGCAGTCACATAGCAGCTTTCAGCCTCATCCAAGCTTCGACAGGAAGAGGGTAACTGGCTGGGGCAGAGTGTGTGTAGAGACAGGTGAAGAAGGAGGGGAGGGGGGGTGAAACAGCAGATTAACGTGCCCCCCAAACTGAGCCATCTTCTCCTGGCTGGTTCGATTTAGTCTGAATAACAGAAAACAGTCTGGATTCTCAGCTTCGTAGGTCGGGAGCATCTCAATACTCCTGCCTTGTGTTTCCCATTAGCTTTTGCTCTATAGCGGTGCTTCTAATACTGGGGTTACTGTGTTTTATCTTGAAGAAGTGTACTTTGATGCCATTCTGGCCTAACGGACTGCTGCAGAGAAGGTGCCCTCTGAGGGGTGGGGTGATGTGGGGATGCTGTTGCCATGGACACCCCCACATCCCTCAGTACATTCTTTCAGGTGGGCGTGGCGAGGGCGTTGTATGTGTGTGAATGTATTTGCGTATGGGTGGGATGTCTCAGTAGCGGTGGGTCTGGTGAGAGTACTGGGGCGGCTGTTGGGAGGTAGAGGAGTATCCCATGCTGCTTTGGGGCAGTGATGTGCTTGGTCCAGGGTTCTGGTAGGCAGCATGTGGATTGGAGCGCTGTATGGATGACAGAAATCAAGAAAATTATTGATTTGTGTTCCATCATTTCTATATAATTATTGCCATATTTTAGCCTGTACTGCACCTGGACCCACATACAAACCTCTGCAAAAAAGCAAGTAATTAATTTTTGTTTTTTAAGTGTTAGGGAACCTGAGATCCAGATTTTTTAAATCACAGCCTAGTATATTTGCTCCAAACTAGTTTTCAGAAACACAAATAATTTGCATTCCCCTTGGTGCAACTTTTTGAATGTTTGCTTCAACCCACTAGACATCTCATGGAAACACATCTTATGGGAAACAGAGAGAGGTACCTGGTAGTCTGAGGTCATGATGAGGCCACCTGAGGTAGTGGTGGGCGGAACAACTCGCACTTTCTTCAGAGGCGGGCCTTGGGCGTGGCTGTTTTCAGGGTTACCAGTGTGCCCCGCTCCATTCGTGTGGTTATTTCCCTGTTGCTGCTGCTGGTTTTTCTAAAAAGCAAAAAGTTGCATGGAACTCTTTATATATCCTTTAACTTTGTATATGTAATCATGAAATAAGCACTGTAAATAGCTGAAATGTCATTAGACAGTACATGTTTCTTACTTTATCTGCCTTGTCTTCTGGCTCCTCCTCTGTCAAGAACTCCCTCTTAGGATAGGGAATCTGGCAGCCCGCAAACACACTGGAGAAAAAAAGAATAGAAGCTCGTTGACTTATTTATTCCTGTGACTAGCAGCTAATTAGCTAGAAACTTGTTTAAGGTAGCACTTAATATCCCTTGGACAAATCACCCGACCTAATGAGTAGCACAAGATATGTAAACTTGATTGTGTGACTCACTCAGAGGTTGGCAGGGGCTCCTCCAAAAAGTAGGGGTCCTGCATGGCCTGCTCTGACGTGATTCTACGGATGGGGTCCATGGTCAACAGCTTCTGCAGCTTTATTCAGCAACACAGAATGTATGCGTCAGTGTGACGAAAATGCATACTTCATGCCCCATTGAGAGAATTACCCAATAACTACATATTAAATATCAACATACTAAGGATTTATCTCAAGTCTTCTATAATCTATGCAAATGACTTGTGATTGCTTTAAAACTGAGGTATTTGAACTTACCAAGTGGAATGCTTTGCTGTCTGGTTTGACTTTGTGTTTTTCCATGTACTTTATAAGGCTGCAGTTTGTGTATCTGCAATAACAAATGGGCACATTGTAATTTTATGATTCATACATTTATATTTTTTACATTTATACATTTCAAAAAATGAAGAGATACCACATGATAATATGAAAATAGTTGTTATGAAACATAACCCTCCTTGCTTGCAGAAAACACTTTAGACTAGACTTTGAGAAACTGGGACGGTGATGCTGTGCAGACTCACGTGTTTCTTCTGAAGTCTTTCATCAGTGTGGAGTGTTCTGGCATCTTTTTGATGTCCTCCCAGTCTTTATCTGTTAAATGGGAAAGACAGAATTACACAATATTACATCCACTCTTCCTTCACTAACAGATTATTTAGGTTCTAGGGTCTGGATTACAATACAAATCCTCATTATTTCACTGTGACTGTTAAAGTTACAACTTGACTAAACACAATGTGCTTTAAGATGCAAAAATGCATACTGAGATATTACATTTCAACTGCGCAACTCTGAGTAAGAAGAGTGAGTCTGCAAGTTTATATACATTCTTTTCACTTAATAGTCACAATTACTTCAATTGATGATTGTGCACTGGGACCATTACGTTTGTCCTGATACAAACTTTATAAGGCTCATTCCCACACAAAATCAAATCAAATCCATCAAACAAACTGGTGAATTACACAACAAGAGCAGCAGACATGGTAGAGGAAAAAAAGAGATCAGAAGCAGCTTAAGTGAACTGGAAAAAATAGGCCCAAATGTAGCCCTGCAAGTAAAAGTTACTATGTTTGTGCCTTGGCTTCTATCTCTATATCGTGTCAGTGGATTGATGTTGAGAGCCCACAGACCACATTACTGCCCAAAGAAAAAGGAGGAAAAGCGACCAGGGAAATAATCGACTCTGGTAGAAATGGAAAATGCTGATTCTCGCACAGCATTTTCCATTGAAAAGGAGCACAGTATCTAAGACATGAGGAAAACAGCAATGAACCAGCATTAAGTTACAGTGGAAAATCACATATACTGATTTCCCTTAATATTGAAGGCAATATGCTGGGTTTTAAACCAGTTCAGTTTAGTTATTAATAAATAAGCATGCAACTAATTATTGGCAAAGGACATTTTTAACTATTTTACTCAAATCTGTAATTAGCTGAGTCTCACCAGCAGGGAAGCCCATAACGTTAAAGATACGGTCCAGTTGGTCATGGTGGTAAGGGTTACTGGTCTTGATATCCTCCTGGCGACAGTGGAATATAGGCTCAGACGTCAGCAGCTCTGCAAAGATGCAGCCAATCGCCCAGATGTCTGAAAGGACGGCAGACCACACAACAATGCTGTCAATAAAGCCAGCAAAAGAGGATTTACATTTACATGAGTTGTACCGACAGTTCTCACCGATGGCTTTGGTGTAGTGCCGAGCCCCCAGCAGCAGTTCAGGTGCTCTGTACCAAAAGGTGACTACCACAGGGTCGAGATCGGCTAAAGGCTTCAATGGTGAATTGAAGAGACGAGCAAAACCCATGTCCGCTACCAAATACAAATACACAACACTGAGTAAAGCAGTAACTACTGCAAAGACTGAGAGCTTAAATACAAGATGAGAGACATACATACCAATTTTTACTCTACCCCTCTCTGGCCCTTCACCCATCACTAAAATGTTAGCTGGTTTCTAACAGGAAAAAACACAGGTAGACACACAGAGTCATGAATAGATTCCCACAGTTTAAAAACATGGCAGATTAAAGTAATAAAAAATAACTTTGGACCAGCAGTTACACTGTAGGGCAGGGGTGACCAATCCTGGTCCTCAAGGGCTGGTATCCTGCACGTTTTAGATGTATCCCTCTTCCAACACACCTGATTCAAATGATAAGCCTATCATCAAGCTCTGCAGAAGCCTGATAACAACTGTCAGGTGTGCTGGAAGTGGGAAATATCTAAAGCATGCAGGATACTGGCCCTTGAGGACTAGGATTGTCCACCCCTGCTGTAGGGCGATATGATTTGCAGTAGTTGATGTCAATGCAATTCTGCCTTGCTGCCCTCTAGTGGACAAAATAAATAATGCATCCCCAAGGAGAGGTCCACTATTACTGTCACAATTATATCAGTCAATGGATGTAAATGGCAGTCTGGATTCTCAATGTTACTATAAAAGTACAGCTTTTAATGAAAATTTGAAAGTAGTAATAATAGTTTTATAATATTTTAATATTAACTCAAAGAGGGAATTGCAATTCCCCAAAATGTACTATATTTCCAAATGAAAAAATTAGGTCTTTGTGCTAATAATGCATTTGAACAAATGCTCTGTCAAACCAGCAGCAGGTTACTGCATGATAATTGTGCAATTCTGAACAAAGCACAAATAGGATAGTGATGAGCCATGACTAAACATGTGCAGATTGTCACAGCTACATGCTTTTGACGGATTCTCTGGCCGTTGCCAATTTTTCATCATCTGCTGACTGGTTTTTCCTGCTACCTAAATATTTTTTCTATCCCACCCCCTCTTTTCTCTTCCCCTTCCTGCCCACCCCAATCCTCTTACAAGGTCTCTGTGAAGGACCCAGTTGGCGTGGAGGTAATGTATGCCATCCAGAATCTGGTAGAGCAGGGACTTGACCATTCCTCTAGGCAGCTGAAGTGGCTTCTTGTTAGCCTTGGATGCTCTGTGGAACTTAATTATGTGCTACAGAAAAGAAAGAATAATCATTATTTTTTAACATAAATTGCAAAAATGTATTATTTGGTGTCTCTTACTATATTTCTATCACAAATGTAAGTTTATGATACAGGCAACTTGAGTAAGGCTGCTGTTTGTGGCATGTGTTTCCACTTCGCGAGAGTGGAATGTGAATGTTGCAGCTGTGTGGCAGAAAATGGCATTTTAACCCAGTTCTGATGCCCTGCCATTTAAAACCACTAACCATAATGCAGCAGAGATTTGACTACTGAATGTTGAATACTTCTTAGTATGTGTTATGCTTTAATGAGATTTAAGAATGCATAATTAGCACTGTTTTTAATCTCTTTCCTCAGGACAGCCTGATGAATAATTCCTAATTTGTTCATTGAAAAAACTAACAACAAAACCTCATACATATTAAAATAACATGACATAAATATGTTGCTACATATTATGTATAGGTGTACAGTATGTTTGTATATATACTAACCTAAATATAACCTATGATTAACATGTGTTCATAGAATGTGGAATCTGCATCATCTACATGTGCACTGAATATAACGACAATACAATGCATGACCTTTAATATTCTGTCATGTACCTCAGGTATGTTTGTGTTTGCCTAGTGTATGCATTTTACCCAGAGATCATGTTCGGCGTAGTCGAAGAGCAGCCACACTTTACGGTCTGCATGTGATAGGAAAACCTTCTGCAGTGAGATGACATTGGGGTGCTTCAGCTCCCGGAGAAGCTGCAATAAACAAACTCATTCAGAGGGCCAGTCACACACCAAGTGGAAATCAGTGACAATGTACCAGTCTGTATTGGTTGTGGAGTATCTTCAACATCCATTTTGACACCAGTTTGATGTATTACAACATTTAAAAAAAAAAAAAAAAAAAAAGCTCAGTGTAATATTTCTTATAATGTGCTACTTTTTAGCTTCTGTGTTTGACTTGTTGTCTATTAACCAAAAATGTGAAGAAGGGTGATTTAGACATTACATAGAACACAATAAGAATGGCATAAAGGTGTTTAATAGAAATCACAAGGGACACAGGAAGACAAGCTCTTACTGCAATCTCTCTGCAGGCTGACATGGAGATGCCAGTGCCTTCAATCTGCTTGAGGGCGTAGTCCTTATCATCCTTCCTACAAACATAGAGAGAGGCAAAGCAACATCAACACCAGACCAGACTGCAGGCCCCCTGAGAGCTGTCTGCACAGAAACATAAAGGGGGGCACTTGGCAGCTGGCACAGGGACTCTGAGAAGAGGCCGAGTTGCATTACCTCCAGATTTGTGTAATCAAGCTCACCTCTGAGGCTCAAAACAATAATGGGAGAGAGGAAGCAGGCCCTGTCTGGCAGCTGGCAAGGGACAAACAGAGCACTGGGACTGGCTCTCAATTGAATGAATTGGTTACAACCCCTCCCTCCCTCCCCCTGGCCTAAATCATCTCATAAACCCATGCTTTGTGCCTCCTCAGGCCTCGTCCAAGTGCTGCAGCACAAATAAGCTCAGAGTCTCATAAACAGCAGTCTCTTAAAGTGAACACAAACATCTTTAAACACTTTAAGGCTCTTTTGTGTGGTTCCGGCTGCCAGAATGTACCGGGCTGAGATAATGGGCCTGGTAGCTAAAAATGCCTTTAGCTCTCCCAAACTCCAGTCTTGACATACAGCACTTAAGAATATTTCTGCATATGTATTAAGTACAGCCCAAATGAAAGAAAATTTCTTAAAGCCTAAAAAATGAGAGAGCCATGAAAATAAAAGAGCTAAAACATGATAATAGTAGCAAAGTTCAATTATCTTTATACTGTCCAGACAAAATTCACAAGTGGCTGCATTCACATGACAGGGACTACATACGTTCAAACAAAGCCTTCTATGTGACAGAAAATATCATACAAAGCAGGTGTAGCAACAATCATGTGATATATTGTGGGTTCAAAAAATACCCCTTAAAAAAGCACAAATGAGACACTTTCTCATGAGAGCATGGTTGCATGTACACCTGCCACCTCATCCTGCAAACACTACATCACCCAGTATGACTGTTACTTTGACTAAAAAGTAAAAATGGCTACTGCTGAGCATCAATACAATACATTTCATCTCGAGATGTCTCACAAATACTCGATGAGATAAAGCTCTCATTTGTCAAAGAGCTACAACAGGGGAAAAGGAAGCAGCCATTACAACGTTTAACCATATGTCAGTGGTTTCATACACAACAGTAACCCTCTTCAGTAGCCTGGCACTGACAATTTCAACACACTGCCTCTGTCGTAGTTCTGTCACTGCTCTGCATAAACCACTAGCAATGCCTCCGCTGCCAGTGGCACTCGATTCTAGGCTTGAAGGAGGAAAAAAGTAATTAAAATTTATTTGGGAGAGGGAGGGGGGCTGGCGCAGGGTTCACTGGCTAGAGGCCTTGCTGGTCATCAACTCACCCATCTTTTCTCTTCGCCTTGTATACATGGCCGTAGGTGCCTCTTCCCACTTTGCATCCTTCGTACTCAAACAGGTCCTCGACACGCTCTCTTTCGCCGGTCAGCTTCACTTTAAAATCATAGTCCATTTTCACCACTGTTTAGGCTGAATGTGTCCGCTCCTTCCTTTTTAAAGCGTCGCTTGGGAAGCAACTAAGCTACTCCAACGAGCTCGGTTTGGTAATTCGGCTAGTTGCCTTCCCCAGCGTGGCCCTTTCTTTCCTCAGCCCAGCTTAAACATCGAGTTCTCGGGTCAAATTTGGTGTTGTCGGGAGGATGCGCGGTGCGCGGAGAAACCCCAGGTGGAAAACGAGCCCGAAATATATTCCTTTCTCTTGTTGCTGCGTTTCTCTCAGCCGGTATCTGCTCCAAAGAGACGCACTTCACTCGGTAACGACGGCGTATTCGCGCACGGCACTGTCGTAAAACGTCGTGAACACAGCCCTGCAGCAGATAAAGAGCTGAGGAAAATGACTACACCACGTGGAAATGCATTCTAGTAAAATAAGAGCCAAATATCAAGTTTGATTAATCGATGAGCAAATAATGTGTTTTGTTCATCTCCTGGATAGCCTTTGATATTTGGCATAAGCTATGGTAGGACCAAAGTAAGACGTTCACTAAGATATTTCCCTTTTGTCAAAGAACTCAGCATTAATCGAATACTTTGATTCGACGCAAGACGGGGCATTTCACTCTGAATAACCAGGAAAACAATGCATTTATGTTCCCATAGTTATGGGTCACATTAAGCATTACATATTCAAAACAGGCATTTTTTATACAAGAAAATACATGGAATAGTAAAAAAAAAAAAAATTCAGCAAAACACAAACATCAAATAAAACATGCTTGATTTCCGGTATAAAACAGATATAGGGCGCACTTAGTTAATTTGAAGTCGTTTCTTGAAAAATTTCAACATTTGAAAAAACACTAAATATTGCCCCAGCACCTACGCCTATTGGTTATCATGCAGGTGTTGGCAGATATTATTTGGGATTTTAGTTCCTGAATATTTAAACATTTGAAATTAAGATTATGCTAACATGACAGCCTGTTTCCCTACAAACTTTCTTTGTCAAAATGAGTTTTGGTATTTATGTGACGAATCATCTATTAGCCTTGATGATGAAAGCTTTTCATTTGTTTGTGTAATGACCTGTCACCTGGCTGAAAGTGTGCCAGCTGCTGAGGCTGTTGCACTTTTTGTCTGTCCACTGGGGAGCTATTGACGATTCATATTTTATTACAATATTACATTTTTTCCCGTAAGAACAACAACATCACGAAGAAACCGGACCTATTAAATGTACGCTGCAGTCATAACGTGCAAAATGCAACGGTCAGTAAAGGTACATTATTTGAAAGCTCTTTTGCCAGTGTAAACACATAAAGATTAATGTTAAAACTCCTTCACAATGGTTTATCTGGATTTTTTTTTCGAACTAGTACAAGTCTATTAAATATCTTAAATGTATGACATGTGATATATATGACAATAAAGTTGCTGCTGTGTTTTGTGTGTTAGGTAGGAACTAAATCGTCAGGGAGGAGGTTTTCTACGGACGGCGAATTGTCGCACCACTGGTCCCATCTTGGTTTGAGAGAGAAGGGAGAGTAAGGCAAACCGTCCATATTACCGCTGCCTTGTCAGGTACTAAATTCCTTTTACTGTCACTGTCATTTTGTATGAAACTTTACTAGGGTAAAGCGTAAATATCTGTATACATTAACTGCTTGATTAAACAACTAGTCCGATTGATATATTGGAAGTTATTCAGCCTCTCAGCTCGCTGGCGAGTCAGCTATCCCAGCTACCCCACTGTCGACGGACTACTCTTCGCTAATGTTAGTTGCGCTAACCTGCTAGCTCCGAGTTAGCATCTAAAGGGTTGCGCATTCGAAATGATTCCTATTCTTTCAGTAAGGCAGAGAAAACTACCTGTTGTGTCTGAGTGGCAAAGCAGTTAATTGTTTCCTCGTATTAACAGCTGAATTATGTAATACTTTCACAATGTTGACATGATTCTTTGTCTTTCCTTCTTCGCTGTGCGTTTACATGGAGACCTTTAGTTTGCCATGTCCCGCCCCCGTAGAATACTGATTGGATGCTTAGTGGTTCCGTCATGACTATGAGGTCGGTGATTGGTGACCAAGCAGGATGACAACGCCAGTTTTGCTGCTTTACTCCCTTTGCCTTTAACATGGCCTTCCGTAGCTACTGTTTTAACTTGGCTAATATTAGCTCACATGAAGACAACGTTGTTTTTTAGGTGTGCCTTTGTATTCGTTTGCAGTGAAAGAGTTATATGTTTATTTATCCTTTATTGAATTAGATGGATATGCTATATGTGGCTTCCGGTTAAAAGTGACCAACGTAAACTGGATTTACTGTGGCTTCTCTCAGTCTCATGCTGGCGATGTCTTTCGGTAGAAAATGGATGGCGTTGCTTAAACTGCCGTTTTTCGCTAGAGATTAGTGACTGATCAGCCGAAGGTAAATGAATAACTGTGGATTAGGGGGCTTTAGTTTGTCATCGCTGTTTGCTTTTACATGTCAAACAGTCCTGGTTGCGTACGGTATGATGCAAACCAGATGATTTATTCTTTATCTGTTTAAAAGAAACTTGATGGCCATATACCTCGTTTAGATTTTGTGCAACCCTTAGAAATAACAAATGAGAATGTCTGTTGAGCACTGAGGGTGAGAACACTCAATATGTATTGGGATTTGTCTAGTGCTGTCTTTTTCTGTCTGTTTGGCCTAGGAATATTGTGTGTGAATGACCTAATAATAAATATATTTTTGCAGGATCCTAAATATAAGCTCTTTCAATAAAACAGATTCACCTGACACGCTCTGTCCTTTTTCTGCCAGCACTTTTCACGGTGATGGACCCTCCTAGTGGGGGAGACGAACGGCGGAGGCAGGCAGAGCGTCTTCGTCGAGAGGAGGCCTACTATCATTTCATTAATGAATTAAGTGAGGAGGAGTACCGCCTAATGAGGGACAGCAACCTGCTGGGCACTCCTGGTGAGAAAGAACACATTCTTCTAAATAAACACCAAGGCAGTGTCTGTGCAACCTAAATGCCCAAACATTTAAATATATGAAGTTTAAATTGCTTCCTACAGAATCATGATTCTGTAGGACGAGTAGTGCATAAACATTTAGATATAATATTTTTTCATAGGTGAGGTAACTGCTGAGGAACTTCGCCAGCGTCTTGATGGAGCTAAGGAGCGAGTGTCATCTCAGCCCCGTACTGAGCAGCAAGCACAGACTGCTGATTCTGGAGAACAGCAAGGCAGTAGCGGGGATGGAGAGGAGAGAGGGGCTGGAGGGAGACGAACAGCAGGTGGGCAGAGGGAGGAACCTCTCTCTTTCCCCAATTTTGATATATGCCATTCATGATTTCATAAAATGAAAGCATTTAACATTTAAAAAATGATACCTGTAACAACTGACAGCTGTATTCTGTGAAATTAGATAATCGCAAAGAACACACTCCCTGAAAGTATGTGAGAATATTTTGTGCTATGTTGCCATCTTACCCCCATTTGTTTTTTGCAGGGAGCGCAGAACCTGGAGCGGAAGCATCAAATGGGGACTCATTACTGGAGTGGTTGAACACTTTCAGGCGCACTGGAAATGCAACTCGCAGTGGGCAGAGTGGGAACCAGACATGGCGAGCTGTCAGCCGGACCAACCCAAACAGTGGAGAATTCCGCTTTAGCCTGGAAATCAATATCAACCACGATCAGCCGGAGCCAGGGGAGCATAATGACACCTCAGACCCTGCAGAGTTGCCAGTAACTGCTCCAAACACGACATCGGCCTCTATACGCACCGCTTCCTCCTTCTCCAACCCTCGGCCTTCAACTACACCAAGGCCAGCCCCTTACCCTTCCCCCCGCCCAGCCCTCAGTCGGAGGATGCAGACTCGGCGTACACGCAGCAGTACTACTACTCTTTCTATGAGCCCCCCTGCTCTTCCCACACCAGTGGCCCCCCAAACCACTGCCCAGAGAAGAGGTTCTACTTTGCACTCTTTAGCTCCACCCCAATCTGTTCCCACCCCTCCTCTTGACCAAACTGCACCTTTACAACTTCAAGCCCCAAATGCAGAAGAGCATGGGCGTGATAATATGACCCCTCCTCTAGACTGTCCCCGTGTGTCACCTGAGTCCGGGCCTCAGGTCCCAGCAGTGGGACATGAATCACGTGGCAGTAGGACTCGAACACGTGGACGCACACGTAGGGCGGCGGCAGGTCCCAGCAGTATTTCATCACGCCTCACAAGGCGAAGTCGTTCACCCTTGCACAGAACACCTGTTTCCAGTATCACTCCTCCATCAAACACTGGAATCAGTGGCTCTAGCATCCACACTGTTGAGCCAAACAGTAGTGCAAATTCTGTGTCCATGGAGACAGAGGAGGTTGTGACAGAACCTGCAGCTGTAACAGAGCCTGCCATAGAGACAGGAGAACGTGAGAGTGAGTCACATATTACCGGAGGAGGAAGTTCTGCAGTACGCCGGCATCCAACTATCATGTTGGACCTGCAAGTAAGAAGGATTCGACCTGGAGAAAACCGTGACCGTGATAGCATAGCTAGTAGAACGCGTTCTCGTGCCCGGGTTGCTGAGAATACAGTCACATTTGAAAGTGACAGTGGAGGATTTAGACGCACAATCTCCCGCTCTGAGCGAGCAGGTATCCGCACCTATGTGAGCACTATCCGAATTCCCTTGAGGCGCATTAGTGAGACAGGCCTGGGAGAGCCAAATTCTACTGCCCTTCGCTCCATCTTACGCCAGATCATGACCGGATTTGGAGAACTCAGCTCATTAATGGAGACAGAAGCAGACTCTGAAAATGTTGCCCCTAGTCATGCTGATGCTAGTGGTACAAACAATAGCACTAGCCCAGCTGGTCATCTGCACTCAAATGAGAGGGCAGCCGGTCAGGTTGGTACAGGTGGGACAGATCAGGAGAGACTAGGGTTGATGGGAACTGAAGAGGACCATGGTGGGCAGGCAAGGCTCGGAGGAGGTGTAGTGAGTACCACAGAGGGGCGGGCCACCAGCAGAGACACCAACAACCTCGTAGAGAATGGCACTTTACCCATTCTGCGGTTGGCACACTTCTTCTTGCTGAATGATGAAGAGGATGATGAACACCCCCGTGGCCTGACCAAAGAGCAGATTGACAATCTAGCCACACGTACCTATGGCCAGGCTAGTTTGGAGGGGGAGATAGGCCGTGCTTGCAGTGTCTGCATTAATGAGTATGCCCAGGGCAACAAGCTGCGCCGTCTGCCCTGTTCTCATGAATTCCACATCCACTGTATCGACCGCTGGCTCTCTGATAACAACACCTGTCCAATATGTAGGCAACCCATACTTGGAGTGCATCATGATTGACTTATTTGCTTATAAACACAAATGTCATGTTCCTGGCTGGCTTAACTGAGCAGACCCAAGTGGGCTTTGCATGTACATAGCGCTTTTCATGTTAAATTTCTTTAAGGTTGTTTTTGAAGGTTTGAAGCAAATGTATGAAAAAAGAAACTATAAATGCAGAGAATTAACAACTTTATTTTTTTAGACTTTGTTTTCAATATGTTTTATTTTTTCTTCCTGTGACCATTTCCACTGGTCTTAGGCCCACATTAATGGATGGCATTAATGCTTAAGGAGCTCTTGTAGCTGCTGCTGACTAGTCTCACATTAACTTCTCAAGGTCTGAAACATGTGATATCTCCTTGCTACAACTGGACTACACCATTCACTTCTAACTTGATTTATAAGCTGTAAATATTTAATCTTTGCTTATATATAATGGTTTTGAGGTGCATTGCTCCTCACATGCCATCTGTCAAGAATGGAATCAGGAAACTTTTTTTTTTAACAGTCATCCATTTTAAAGGTAATCTCAGTTCATATTTTTTACTGTCACTTCACAGTCATTTAAGAAATGTCTTATTTACTGGGATGTGTATGAGCTTTGAATTTATTTTTAAAAAAGATTTATTCAATAGTTTTTGTATTTTTTGTTAAACCCTCCACATATTCATAGCCCATGTAATTATAATACAGATTTCACCTATAAAGTCACTTTACAATCATTGACATTACTTGCGTGAGCAGCACAATTTTAATTAAATGCAGTTAACAACTGGTAATCAGGATGTCCGTGTAAGAATTTAGTATGAGTTGTGCAATAAGGAGAGGAAAAACAGTGTTGTTTGTGTTGCTGTTCACCGTTTACACTGTATTGCTTAAATATAGTCTCCATCTAAACAAAGTCTTGTCAGTCCTGAATTCAATGTTCTCTTAATTCCTGTCACTGTTGGATCCATACCTGCCAGACACCCTGGTGCAATGTCAAAAAAACAGCATTAGTAGTTAGCTTGACAGATCTGCTAAACAAAAACTTGGAACCCATTTAAATGTAAAACATGACATTTGATTTTAAAAAGGAAATGCTGCTCTGGGTTTTCATGGTACATTTGTCCAGCTAAATTGCCTCAGAAATTTTTCTTCATGATATTTGGTGAAAACGGTCAATGTCCAGAGCATCTACTGTAGCTTTGACTCCAGAGCGATGTTTGTTTTAACAGTAGAGCTTTCAATTAAGTCAGAGTGCAATGGTCACAGTCTATTTCAGTTCAACAGTACTAGTGCTACACCTATGTAAGGCAGTGTTTGTAATATATTACTGTATGCTCTTTTTGATTTTTTTTTTTAACATTACATACACAGATCGTGACTTTTCTAGTACAGCACAGATGAGTTATTTAGCTGAACCCCCAGTTCAATGTGTTGCCATCAGGGTCACTTTGTGCATCATCAGTAACCGTATGCAGGAGAAACTACATCTCTGCCGTTGACATGTGACTTAAGAAAACTGCAGGAATGATACAGTAGAGTATATAAGAATGTGTGATAGTGGGGTAAGTGTGTATGGCTTTATGTGTGCGCATGTGAGTGTGTGGATGCTGAAGGAAAGATCCAGCGTACCAATAAACCTGGTTCTCAGAAAGCTTCTGTTCAGTTAATGTCCACCTTAGAAGTGAAAAAAGGTTGTGGCCACACAGTTCAGGAGTGATTATTTATTCTGTTCCTATTTAATAAGATGGAAATAAACTTTTGAAATATGAATTAAGTA
Source organism: Sphaeramia orbicularis (assembly GCF_902148855.1). NCBI lineage: Eukaryota > Metazoa > Chordata > Actinopteri > Kurtiformes > Apogonidae > Sphaeramia > Sphaeramia orbicularis. The sequence goes on along the minus strand of NC_043976.1, from coordinate 19,551,377 downwards.
TTATGTTACAATGTGATGAGAGTAAATAAACAGTTACAGAATATGTTACTATGTAATAAAATGAAAACATGTGTTTTCTTCTCTGCTCCTTAATAATGGAATAAAATGCAGCTTTGTTATGCCTGGAGATCCGCATATTGTCTTAAATGTGTACACGCGCCTTTAACTTATGAGTACCGCACGTGCGAACATGATCGATCACGTGACAGCCGGAAACGGGTCGTGAAATAGTTAAAATGGTGATGAAATACCGAGTGAAATGTGTGTTTTAAGCACACCGAACTCATAGATGGATAGAAGTCAACTCTATTTTAGGATACCGTAATTTAATAAAAGGTTAACGGTGAGTAAAGAAATTATTACGACCACTAATACGGAGGCATGCCGGTTGACATTTCAGTTTTCCACAAGCTACTGGAAAGTAGCACTTTGTAACGCTACACTAGCAAAGGTACACATTTTTAATGGCGTTTAAAACCCGTTACAGAGATTAGCGTTCACTGTTTGGATACGCATTCGTACTCCTGGGCTGATTCGTGACCGAAGACTTAATATCAGACTATAAGCTTGACAGTTGACCTTCAAAATAAAGGCCATTGTTATTTAGTACAGTCGGAGCGTTTTCGCAACACCGACCCTTTTTTCCAGTAACTTTAACTAACTGTGTCCCTAATGCACGAAACCAGTAGAGGTAGCTACATCATAGTTAGCGTTACTGGTCTTGAACCTACTGTGTTATTTTAACTCTTTGTTATTTTTTCGTACTAACATAAATAGCTAAATCTATCCATAGGACTGAAAGGTGTAACCGGAAGTTGTCCTCTCCTCAGTCTGTCTGACTTGATGCTGACTAAAACCGCCTTCGACACCGTTTACCTCCGCGGCCCAGCCGACAAATTATGATCCCGGAGAAGAACCAGCAGCAGCGGCCGCACCACGGGCCCAGACCAGCGGTCCCCAGCTCTGTCGCTGAGCTATGAGCATGCCACCGCTCCGGCTTCTTCGTCTCAGTCTGACCGATATTCAGTTACCAGCAAAATGTATTTCAACCGGAGAGCCAAGAAGATACACAGCGAGGGAGGTAAGCTAAATAATAAAATAACAACACCTTATGTGTCATATTTCTCTATCGGGGCTCCGCCCGCCGCTTAATTTGTGACTTGTCACTGTAAAGTCGGTTTATCTCAGGCTTACTAATAGGCCTGTCATTATGGGGGATATAGCGGCCTGTATGTAATCGTGCGTAATTGATATGTGCTCGGCATAATAACGGGATCCGTATTGCTCTGGACTGCGGCATACATGTGGGGTGCTGTACCGGTATTTATCCTCTAGCTTCGCTCATTTCTGGCACCGATCTGGGATGCAAGGGCAAGCAGACTGCAGGTGTTTGCTTGTCCAGGTAGTACTGTGTGCCCTTTACATACTCTGGTGTTTTGTTTTGTTTTTTTTTTTTTTAATACAGCAAAGACTATGACAACAAGGGAACTATAGCTCAACATCACGTAAAGACAACAGATTATGCGACTCTCTCATGTGACCATATCACTGTTAACATGTTTTTAATTGCACTGGCGTGATCATAGTATTATATAATTTTATTGCAACAGACTTTGGTATGTCCACCGCCTAAACTGGTGTATCAAATTGGATGTTCGGGATGATTTGCCTTAACATGATGAGTTGTCATACGTCTAAATATTGTCTTCAAAGTTAAATGTACCTCACTGTACAATCTTAGAACATAGATCAGTCCAAGAACAGCCTATTACCCCGCCGACTTAAAAAAAAACACGTGACTATCCAAGGAGCGCTCGTCGGGAAATTGATTTCAACTCACCTAAAGGCCATGGACATTCAGTGCCTGGAATTACATAACATTTCTTTTTACACACTCATATGATGCTGAGGGTCGCTTCAGGCAGTTGCATACAGAGCGTGTGTCTGCCAGATTGTGTACAGAGAATGTTGTTTATTGAATACATTCTCCATAACAAACTAGGCTACATGGGATGAGATCACACGTGGCAAACGAACGATGAACTGGATTGTCCTGGAGGAGAGAGGAGCATGTGTCTGGCTCATCCAATCGCTTTTATTAGTGACTGGCACATATTGTGTGGTGCTTTGCTTTTGTGTGTGTGTGTGTGTGTGTGTGTGTGTGTGTATGTGCGCGTGTGTGTGTCGCTTCATGCTTTTGTAGCTTCCAGAAATAGAAAGCGGGACAAATTGTGACCAAATATAAGCGCCAACTGGGCCATACTATCTTCAGGCCACATATTTATTTATTATTATCATTTTTTATTTTATTTTATTCTTTTAGACAAATACAACCAAGATATTCTGTCACAGAGGCAGTACAGTTTTGTCAGGATAAAGGTCAGAGCTGAAAGAGTGTTAGATGCCTTCATATATAAATCATACACCTGTTGTCTCTAGTTTGTTTTCCATGTCCAAGCTCTGTAATCCACAATGTGTGATTTGATAGTTTAATCCCTTTGGCATTTTGGCAGTAAACATGCAATTGAAAGTCTGTCCAAGAGGTTTAAAAGTATCTAAAGCTTTTCAAGGTGGCAGTGCAAGATGGACCCAAATTTGGATATCATGTGGTGTGAACACATTTCCCGTTCGGATTCTCCATGTAATCTCCTGAAGTCTTGAAGTCTGACCTCTTGATTCTTTGCTCTAATTAGTGAGCTGCCACATGGTGATGACGTCTGCACCTTCCAAGCTGTCACATTTACATTGACAAACATACCAAATAGAAACTGTTTGCTTAAGAAAGAAATTCTTCAAACTGATGGAATATTTTATTATATTTAGAATCCTTTATTTTCATATCTCACATACATACACACATTTGCTCACATTTGCAGCGCAGGTGACATTATTCAGCTAAACACATTACATTGGGGAAAAATCATGTCCTGTTAAATTGTGAACCCAAACCAACTAGACATAAGATGACAACAGGTTTTGCAGATTTTCTAGGAGAGCCATATGTAGATAAAAATAACAATATTACCATGAACATTGCCACAGTGTTGGGCGTCAGTGGTAGTCATGCTCAGTAGACTGCCAACAATACATCTGTTTTGTTAAGATAATGACTGGTTGTCATGGCGTCTAAGCTGCTGAAGATGTCACTTGGGAGAAACAAGGGTGCCAAAGTAATATCAGAAACAAGGTATTTACATGAGCTGAACACATGGGGGCACTCCTGGACAAGTTACAGGTATTTTGGTCAGTCGCCTCTGTGACACATCTTTCATATGCATGATGCTCATCTCTCTGTAGAATGCTTCCAGTGAACATACAAACACATTTACAGTGCAGTTATTGACACATAGATGTGTTGTGTGGTATGTGTACAGTGTATTGACATGTTGTCTTGTGTGTGTTGTTTTCTCCCGCCGCGGCCTCTCTTGATGCCCACAGAGCAGTTAGTGTTGACCACCATTAGGCAGGAGGCTTCTGAACTACAGGACCCAGACCTGGGTGCTGGTGCTACCATGCGTGCCCGCCTCACAGACAGGTTTGACAAAAGTGAGTTTGCTCTTACCAGACTGGATGATGCCCCATTTGTGTTTGGAGTCCCAAGGTGCATGTGGCTGTGCACTACAGAAAGAGCAGCTGTTTTCAACCCCCGGCCCTCATGAGCTACAACTTGTAGTTAGTGAATATCAGTCTGAAAAGGTAAAGGCATAATATTACAGCTGTGGACTCCAAATAATCTTTAGCTCCTTGGGGCCTGGAGTAATGAATGCTTAAGAGGAACAAAGCTCTCACTGCATGTGCTTGTGCAAAGTGCGATGACCACACATGTGAGACTGTAGTACTGAAGAAAGACAGATATGCACAAAGGTCGTTAAGTAATACACTTACAATGCCTGCTGATGTACATGTGGCATATGCATGTATAGACATGGCATGCCCTAATTAGAGCATGTACATGAACACTGCAGCATGCATGGAACTTTTAACTGTGTGTGAGTGGCAAGGGGATCAGGTGCATGGGGTCTTGCATGCTCTCAGGCATTAAATAATCATTATGCCCTTCTGTGTATTAAGAAGGTGTGTGTGTGTAGTAAATGTGCATATGCATACAGGACATAATTGATATGTGTGAGGTCTCACTGTGGTTGTGTGATACACAGTGTGGTTTTGTTATACAGGAGGTTGTTGTCATATTACAGTCAAATGACAATGAAGTAACGTGTGTATGAAGATTTCTGTTACTTATATTGTAAAGTAATGGTATCTGCTTTTGGATGTGTGTGTATGCATGCGCGTTGTAGTTTCACCTGTAGGATTATCAGCGTGTGGATTAGCAGTAGGTGAAGTTGCAGAGCAGACATAGAAGAGATTATCAAGCTCGCTCACTCAGTTTGTAAGAGGCTTTCTTGCCTCTCTTCTTATTCCGTTACTGTAGTAAATGGACCCAGTGGGAATGCTGAGGACCAGAACAAGGAGAGTATTCCAGTAGGGCCTACAGGTCATCTCGGAGACCTGGACAGCCATGGGACGTAGGGGTCGTCCAGGCAGACGGTGTTCTGTTGGTAATGTTTTACTGAGAATTGTTCGGTGGACAGAGGCATGCAGGCTAAAATGTTTTACTAAGCAACATTAAGTTCTTGACGGAGACAAAATTGTTGAACTTTAGCTCAGAATTTGTTCCAAGGGCTGTGAATTATTGTGAAAGCAAGAAATTTTGATGGAAAACAATTACTTCAACTATTTTACCTCCATGTTGCCATGATGGGAAGATAATTTGGAAATGGAATATGCATGACATACTGGACTATGCATTTTCATCACTGCAATTGCATGTAGATTTCCAGATAGTAAAAATGCAGAAACACTCTGAGTATCTCTCCTCAGCATGGCTTCTGGAGGTGGGAGTGATTCAACAGCTGAGATAATTGTAGGTATTGTACTATAACAGTTGGGATGATCAGTAGCTTTTTCTTTTATGAGCAGCTTGTTATGTACATAGAGCCTCATTATTAGACACAGCCAGACTAAATGTGTAAGCATCACCAAAGCTATGTTTGTGTCTGAAACACAATTCTGGCAGTCCTGCTAACTGACAGTCACAGAGCAAGATGCTGTGATAGAGGCTGACATGTGAGCTGTTTGAGTGAAGGCTGAGCCACAACACCAAGGCAGAGTGTCTGGTGAAATATGCTCTGCCATACTGGAAAATGTAGATAAATTATGCAGCCCATCTTTATCCATTATTTAGTAGCCTAGTCTGCTTTTAACAGTGAAAGTTTGGCACTAGGCCATGGCAGCTTGGGTTTGCCCCAAAACACTAAGTTTAGTGGAGAGAGTTAAGATATTACAAACCCTGTAATGAGAGACATCTCGTCTGGATGACATGTATAATGAATATAAATGTCTGCAATTTCAATACACATAACTCAAGTTATTTCATCTATCCACTGTGTATAGTTTGTTTGGTGTCTACTAATGCCATAGATGCTTCTAAGCCTTTCTGCAAAATGCCAGGTTGTTTTCTGACTAGTTGATCCATGGTGCTGTTTTTTAATGTTCAAGGTTCTCCATCCATGTGAGTAGCTGGTAGTATGAGATCAGAGTGTTTGTTGAGGAAGGATCAGTCTAGTCTTACCTGTTCTGGCTGCAGGTCATCAGTCCTATGGTACCTGTCCTGCTAGCCTGGGCGCTTCATGTGTAATTGACCTGACTGTGCTCTGCTGGGGAGTGTTGCTGACTCATCATTGGCGCATCGCTAATGAATTACGGAGGTGACTGCTTCTCTTTTCCATCAGAGATGAGTAACTGAAGCATTGATCTGCACAAAAATGAATCAGAGTTATAGTGAGTTGCTGAGAAAGCCAATATTGATCACAAAGTGCAAAGAAAAGAGTCTAAATGGGTTAAAAAGTAGACAGAGCGCTCAGGGGTGCTGGTAATGGGGTAAACAGCTCTACAACAAAATAACATAACGTCACATAAAAGCAGGAACCTCATGATAAAGACAAGAAGAGAATAAATGTGTTTATATGAACAGGCTGCTTGTGCTTGGTGACAGAAGTATAAAAGATGACTGTAGAAAATGGACTGGGCACTGCCCTTCACTACCTTTAACCTTGGATCATCTGTAATCATTTCCATACAACCACCTACTATCGTGTATGACCTCAGTGCCATTGACTGTGTGGAGACCTGAGCTGTGATTGTGACTTATAGCCCTGTTAGGAAGGTAATAGCATGGTCAGCGATAGAGAGATAAGAGATACACTGCTATTATCATAGTGCTTGGGCAGACTTTGACCCTTGCTCTCTGCCTCAAGCAGACACTTTGTGGAATGGTTTGGAATATCCCTATACTGTGGCTGCATATTAGAGGGTGATTTTTTGACATTACAATCTTCAACTAGAAGCACTCGGAGAGCGCAGACCTCCGCCAAGGCTGATCAGTGGGCCCCCCCCGTGGGCCCCCCCACCCCCGATCACCCCCAAAAGTTAATCATTTCTTCCTTATCCCATTTCCAACAAACCCTGAAAATTTCATCAAAATCTGTCCATAACTTTTTGAGTTATGTTGCACACTAACGGACAGACAAACAAACAGACAAACAAACCCTGGCAAAAACATAACCTCCTTGGCGGAGGTAACTATACAAACGTTGCATATTAATGTACAAAGACCATACATTGCATTACACTACAACTATATTAAGTTTTCACACTTTGTTTACAGAAGAAATAAAGAAAGACAACCTTCAGTAAACCAAAGTTTCACCTAAGAAGCTGTATATGATTTGTGGATACCTAGTCTAAACTCGTAATTCAGTGGATGGACATAGAAGCATCAACTGTGATGCATTGTGTTAACCGTTTATCCAACAGGGCAGACAGGGCAGGGCTGTCTGGCTCAATTTACAAGTTTAAATTGAATATAATAGTACTTACTTGTGGTTATCAGTAAACAGGAAGAATGACCATGTGATCTGTTAATGTGGATTCATTTCTACAAAAATAAGGCTTCTGAAATTGCAGAGACAGTTGTAAAGCAGGCACATACTCCTACTTAAATTATTAATGCAATTAGCCTGTTTACTTAATACTCTTAGCTACAGACAGAACTCAAAGAACATACACTACTGTTCAACACATAGAAGTGCAATACACTCAGATAACATAATAGCTGACAATTTGTAATTATTATAAAGCTCACAAGTACTGAAATCCCAAGAAAAAAGATATTATCAGAAAAAGTAGGATTATGGGGGTTGTTTTTTGAATCACCAGATACTGGAGATAATAATTTTGTTATGCATGACTAGTCATGATGGCACATATAAAATAGGAAGTGTGTAGAAATCTGTAGTTAGACCTCACAGCTGTTGGACAGGGATCGTCGGAGGTAAGGTGACTGGAAGTGATCTCCTGATAGATGGCTGATGGCTCAGGGTTGTCATTTGACCCATCAGTGTGTCTGACCGCTAAACCTTAAGGCGATATCAGGCTTCTGGCCCTTTAAAAGCGGAGTCCCGGCTTTGCCCCTCCGCAGCACTGAAGGAGCTCCATATGGCTTCCTCCCGTTGTCTGAATTTGTAGTAGCAAGCTCATCAGCTTCAAATTGGAGGGAGAAGAACGTCCAAGTCGCGCCGGATAAATATTTACCCGAAGCGGTAGGCGGCCAGATGACACGAAGGACAAGCTTGACGGGCCAGTATCTGTCACCGGGGCCGGGAGCTTCCTCCTCAGCGAGACCGAAGGAGAAGAGTGGGAGCACCGGCGTGCTGCTGCATCTGTCCTCGCCCAGGTCCGCCGTTGTTTTAGCAGCTGAGCAAACTGTGGCATCCAGACCTGTTTGCGTTTCTCTTCGTGTCCCCATAGTACCGTAGTCTGTGCAGTAACTTGGCGCTTTCGAGGATGGAAACGTCCTGCTCCTGAGGCTCCTGCGGGGGTGAATGAGCGGAGATCACGACGCTTAAAATGGTTGGAGATGACAAAGCGAGGCGGGTCGGGAGGCAAAGAGTCTGCATAAGAAGCGTGTTGCATCCTTCTGTCACTTTTTCAGACCTAATTTGTACATGTTGCATATTGACAGCCGCGATGTGTGCCGGGTCTTCTCTGTGTTACATGTAGACAAGTTGGCGTGCAGATAAAACAGACGAACCCAGTGTGTTTGTTCGCCATTGTGCATCTCTCAGCACATCCATTATACGCGGGGGGTCCCGTGGGCGTCGCGAAACGCGTGTGTGCATTGACTGTACCTGCATAATAATACTGAAAGACAAGGGGAGGGGGCTGTTTATAACGGGAAACGTCATTGAATCGACTCCGCCGGGTTCAGCACGCATCAGCATCAGTATCCTCTCGTACTAATTGGTCGCCTTTGCTTTTGAACTGTAAACCACGTCTCCGTCTATGTCTCTGTCTCTCTCTCTCGCTCCCTCCCTCTTTTTCTCTATCTCTGTGTTTCTCCCCGTCTCTCACTCACACTCACTCAGCCTCGCCTCTCTCCCATCAATCCAACGGTGCAGGACCTGCTTGCTCGTCCGCCGGCTACCGCAAGGCAGATGATGAGATGTCCGGAACCACTTCCCAGGCGGATCCTGTAGACGCAACTGCGCGGACGGTGCTTCTCAACCGGCCACAGAATACCAAGTTCTGCGACAACCATGTCAGGTAGGTGAAACTACTCCAAGGTTGCTGCATGATGCATGTTGAGTCGTTTAGATGCACTGATTTTTTTTATTTTTTATTTTTTTTGTGGGGCATTCATTAAAATTTCAGCTGACTCTCACTATTTATTTCTCCAAATTACTTTTTTTTACTTTAAGCTTTTCCAAGAAACTCACATTGCACTGTGATTCATTGTGCTGCTAAAACACTTCACAAATGAAGATGTTTCTTCATACGGGCCTCATGCCCCAGTTGTCAGATTGAAGGGCTGACTTTTATAGCCTGTTTGCATGTATTTCTATCTGGCATGCCACCCAGCAAGCAGACTTTGAACCTCTGAAGCTTGTTTTCGTTCTCTCACTCATTCTCTTTTTGTTTATTTTGTCTGAAATCTCAGAAACTTAAAAGAAAAATGTGTAGTTCTACCTTGACCAGACCTTAACATGTGAACCTTTTGATAAAACTGTTTAATAAATCACTTATTAAATGTGACTCTGCCCCTCCTGCCTGATGCATGTCTTTGCTACAAGTCCCCTCGAAAGTGTCATTGGAAAAGTGCTTTGCTTAACAAGTTAACATGACAGTGTTACTTAATCAATACAGGCTTATAAATATTTATAGCTGCTGATAAAAATGAACACTGTATTGTGTTTACATAAATTACAGAAAATGCCTTAGCTATGTTTATCTGGTCAAAGGTCTACACTTTATTATCGGTGTTTGGAGTGATTTTGAAGGATCATTGTAGAATGACGGGATCTGAATGAGAATGAAAGCTGTTTGATGCGATTCCTCGGGTTATGGTCGAAGGCTGTAGGTGGGATTCCCTTAGTTGTGACATTGTGTAGTCTGAGCAGCTGAAGCAACAAGGCTTGGACTGTAAATCTTTCATCACTGTCCAACATACAGATTCTAATTCTTATCTTGCCATTCATAATGTTGTGTCGGGGTGCCCCCCCAGAGTCCAAAGTGAACATGAGTAAATTTTCTGCTTGTATGGAGTTATCTGTCATAAGCAGGGTCATGGGCAGGGCCAAACGAACTACACTGCAGTGGAGAATCTCTTATCAACATCATCCCAGTTGGAGATGACATACTTCGTGGACTCTACTATTGCTGTAAATAATAACAGTCAGGCAAACTGTATTAGAATTGGACTGATGCCACTGTCTGTTCTTTGTTATTATTTCTATTTGTACTAACTACATTTTGGCACCATTAGGAGCTCCCTCATGTTCTGTAAGTGGAATACTTGTTGTTTGCCAGTTGATATTCAGTGGTCCGCCGTTATTGTCAAGAGATTCAATTTCACTTTTAAAAGAACCTTTTTCAGATTTACTAACAAGATTACATCAGGGGCTCCCTGGCTCATCTGACCAGATCACATGTGCATTTCTGTCCCTGCTGTGTGCTGATTGGAGTCTCAGGAGCACTCTGACTCTGGAGGCGTGCCCTTTGATGTCCCTGTGTTCCTGTAACTCTTTAGTTTATGTTTTAAAGGTTCAATAGCTTTATTGATTTTTTTTCCTTGAGATTAAAGCCTTGTAGCTTTTATCTGTATGCTCACCGCCTCTTGATTCCCTGCAGCCTCCACTTTTATATTTTACTATCCTCGGATGTTTTGTACCACCTGCATTAGAGCTCCTCTAATGCACAGTTTCTGCTTCATCATTAAATTGTTTATGTAGTCATACAAGACAACTTACTTTACATAATACAGATGCAGTCTCTCAGGCTTCAACTAAGTTTTAATGTATAAAGAACTCTGACCTTGTTTTTAAAAAAAAAAAAATGCCACAAAGCCTCACAACGGCAGGAGAGCATCAGCACCCTGCAGTTTACAGCTGTTAACACCACCAGCAAATTGGAGATCTATTGTGGAAAAACGTAACACTGCCAGATGCTGTTGTCTTTTTTTTTTTTTTTTTTTTTTTTTTTTTTTTTTTTTTTGCCTGACCCAGTGGAAACATGTATGGAGTCTGGTATCACGTGTCCCTGATCAGATTAAGGAGCCCTTATCTGCTGAATCATCGGTGTAGTATCAGTAGCCCGTAGGCATCTAGACCATCAGGGTCAGGATGACAAGTTTGCAACAGACCAACATCTTTTACTACGCTGTTCTGTATTCACTGTCCTGATCTTTTGGGGTTTTTATGTCTCTGATTTTGAGGTAGACGGAAAAAGGGATTGTGGGTCCATCTCCTAAGAGATTCTGTTATGTGATAGAGTGCATGCACTTGACACACTCATGCTCATGTGCACACAAACATGCACTATCCATTAAAGACGAACCACAGCAGAAGCCCTTACTTTCAGTGAGGGCACATAGGAAAAAACAAGGCAGCCTCTGATGTCAAGGTTGGCTTTTTTTCATTTTTAGCCTCTCTAAAAGCTATTACGGTAGCTGCTGGCTACAACAAGGCTAATCAATACAATTGTCAGATCAGTATAGGTGATTGACTGACAGGTTGAGGTTGCCAAGGTTCTTGCACTTCTTTTCTGAGGTGCTGGGTCTAAATTTAGATTGTTGGCTAAAAAAATGTAGCTATTTATAGATGTGATGCAGCCCTTAATGGCTTTTTTTGTCCCTCTTGAGTACAATTGAGTGATTCTAATAGATTTTCAAGTGCTGCAATTATTAGAGCCTAAATGGAGAGGGCCGTTATTTGGCCTTTAAGGTAATGCTGTTCAACGGAGTCAGCTTGATAAATCATTAGTGCAACATTTATGCATGAATTCCTTCTTTTGCTAATGGACTCCCTGTCTCTGCATCCACCTGCTGAATGTAAACACAGTCTCTTGTTTTTTCTTGTCTGTTTTTGCAGTACCACCAAATACGGAATACTCACCTTCCTACCCCGGTTCCTGTATGAGCAGATCCGGCGGGCAGCCAATGCCTTCTTCCTGTTCATTGCACTCATGCAGGTAAAACTCACAGACAAAAAAGATAAGAACAGTAGTCGGCACATGGCACAGCAGGCTCTGTGTTTTATTTCATTCATTGTTTTGATTATAGAGCTGTGTGGCCCACAGTCTTTAAGATGTTGATAGAAAAGCATGTTTTGAAATGATCCAAGATTCCTACTGCACCATCTTTTTCCTAAATACTGAATTACTGGATTTTTACTACACTATCGTGTGAGCATCATGAAAGTGAAACTTATTCCAAACTCCGCTTTGTATGATTTCTATTTTTTTTTTTTTTTAATATGAAACAGTGTTGGTAGTTTTTGTGTATATTCCTGTATCCATTTCAGCATGTAAGCTGAACACACTGTGCTAGCCAGCTAATGTATATCTTAATACAGTTACAAGTCATGTTTATCTGTGCCATCACTGTGATTGTCATAATGGAAACATTAACCTAGTGAACGCTTGCTGTCTGTCAACTCATTAGTAGTGTTTCTGAGTTCTGCCTCTCATCTGTCATCAGCAAATCCCTGATGTATCACCAACCGGACGCTATACTACACTTGTCCCACTTATTTTCATCCTCACCGTGGCTGGAATCAAAGAAATCATAGAAGACTATGTGAGTACACAGAACATACTGCTACAGGCTTTAAAAACAGAAGATCAGTGATTGCATTTGAAAGAAATGTTTGTCTTCTTACAGAAAAGACACAAAGCAGATAACACGGTTAACAAGAAGAAGACAACAGGTATGTACTGCGTGTGCACACTCATTAATGTGCATCAACTTTCTGTGTGCTTTTCCATGCGTGTGCTTGTGTCTGTTTGTGCAGGTTTTGTGTTCCTTTCATGACTGAGTGAATGGCTGGTTTTCTGTCACTCACTATAGAGCAGGCCATGCAGCCTCAGACAAAAGTTTAGTTGCTATGAATACTGTATGAGAGCTGCTCCATAGGCTGACTGATGGCTGTGTTGTCCTGTCCCTCAGTGCTGCGGAACGGGGCCTGGCAGACGATCATCTGGAAACAGGTAACACTATCTTCATAGACTTCATCTCTCACTTATCACTCCTTTGTTTTCTTTCTTTCACTCTCTTCGAGTTTAGCAGTTCAGTTTAGCAGGCTTTGTTGACGGTGAAAGACAGTATTGTAAGACAAACAATATGTGAGAGGTGATAGATAAAATTATATAATCTAATTGGATTAGGAAATCAAGACTTCTAAAACAGGATTAGTACTAAATATGTATCTTTCTAAAATATGTTAGCTGTATGTTTATCTGCACAATATATGACACTATGACCTTGTGCTGGTGCTGTATAATGCTTTCCAGATTTATTCCATTTTAAAATCGAGTAGTTGCAAATTCAATTTCTTAACATATTTTGGTTTTCAGTAATTACATTTGTCTCTGAGAATGTGTATCTGTGTCTCCATCTCACCTGTCGACTCAGGTCAACTCACTTTTCTGTGGCCAGACTGTGGTCACTGAGTCTGCATTTTATCTAGAGTTGTCAATGTTTCCAGTCGCTGACAGTAAAATGATACTCTGACAATTAGCAATAATGCTTTAGGGCCTGTCAAGATGGTTTAGAGTTAAGTTGATGTTTTGTAGGAGAGATTTATCCAACATTTTAAACAGGTTGAATAATTAGATTTTCTTTGTTGGCCTGTACTTCATCTGCAACAGTAACTCCAACCAAACAAAAAGGTTTTATTTCAAGTGTAGTCTGCCAAATCCATTCACTGTGACATGTCACAGTGCAATGCATGTTCAGTGTTTAATGAATTAATTTCTCTAGTGTGTAGTCTCAGTCTTGCTCAGCAGGTCAGATTAAATCAAATTTAAGTCCTTGTTAGGTGGGTGATAACACTGCAGGAAGCAGGAATTTAACCACCTTGTCAGGCAGGATCCAAGCAGGTGAAAGCATTTGTTCTTGCTGCCAAGCTAACTTAGTGCTGTCCAAATAGTACCTATGATAGAAAACCAACTTGCCTTAGAGACACTATATTGCAGCAGATGTGTCAAACTATGTGAGATATTGCAAAAGATATTTTTCAAATAGCTGTTGTCTTGTGCTTATCTCATCATCGATGTTATAGGGAAACAGGTTTGTGGGTAGAGATACAAGTGTGAACAGTTAGACTGAATGGTTTAGACAATGGTTTGGTCTGTGTTGATAAAGTGTCCCCCAAATGATTTGCTAACATTGGTTTTCCAATATTTATTTTTTTTATTTTTTTTTTTAGTATTTTGTTTTGGAGGATTTTTGTTGATAACATAAAATACAAGTACAGGCACGACACAGTAGACATGGTTCAAACATAGACCAAAAGGAGACAAAAAAATAATCACAAAGACTGCCAGTTCATAAAACATTTCAGTAAGTCAGTCCATCAGGTTTTGGTTTTCCAATGTTAGCATATTTTTCAGTTTTTGTTTGCAAATTTTGACATGCAAATATCTTTTCTACTTCCTCTGGTTTATGGTGCGCTGTACCATATCTCCCGCCTGATTCAGTCACTGATCTTTCAACTTCTTCTTTCTCTACTTTTGTCTCTTTTGTACATGCTTATAATAACTTCACTGGTATGCTGGTCTACACCTGTTGCAACATGATTATAATGGGTTAAGCCGCCCACCGCTGTGCTCACTTGTCACAATATCTCTCAGTCTTTGCTTTCTGTTGGCTGGTCACTAATTAAAATGCCTCTTATTTTCTGTCTTTGTTCCTGTGCCTTTACTTATTACCCCTTCCCCTCTGTCTAACTCCCCTCTCTTCTTTTCTCCCCACGCTGTTGTACTGCTGCATCATGGCCACAAGGTGGCAGTAGGAGACATAGTGAAGGTCACCAATGGCCAGCACCTTCCAGCTGATATGGTTATAGTATCCTCCAGGTCAGACTTCATTGTGTGTGACTGTGTATTTCTGTGTATGTGTGGTATAAGTATGTACAACATCTGTGTGTCTGTGTGCCTTCATTAATGTCTTACAGTCATGTGTAAAGTCCTACAATGTTTTAAGGCTGCAAAAAATTATCAGTCAGGTGGCAGTAACCGGTAAATGATTTAGAAATATGTCACCAAATAAAGTATTTAGCAATTATTTTAACTCTCAACGAAGATGATAATTAAACTGAAGTCCAGTTTTATGAGATCATGCTTCTCCTCCACAGTGAACCACAGGCCATGTGTTACATTGAGACTTCAAACCTCGATGGGGAAACTAACCTGAAAATCAGACAGGTCTGACATGTTTAATCATATCTCTTTGTTTCTACCAAGTTGAACAGCAGAAAGTTTTCAAAGTAGAAGGTTCTAGTACAACTTTACCTACTTCTAATGTGCATGAAGAAGGAAGAAACTTTAACCAAGTCTCCAACAGCACTCGTAGCATAGAACAATTTTATTGAGCTTTATTGAACAAACTTCTTCTATAGTACAAGTGCTGTTAGAATTCTTGACCTGTTCTTCTATTTTTCTCAGTGCATTGCTTTTTTTTTTTTTTTTTAGTGTATTGATTCAGTATGATGCTGTGTTAGTGTATTTTGGACTTGTATACACTCGTTGAATTACAATTCTGTCTTGGAAAAGTGCTTCTTTCCCAAACTTGACTTGACTTCTGATGGTTGTATTTTACCAGGGTCTCCCTCTCACGACTGGATTTCAGACTCTGGAGGATTTGATGGCATTGTCTGGTCGTTTGGAGTGCGAAGGTCCCAACAGACACCTGTATGACTTCACTGGTACACTGCGACTGGAAAACCAGAAGTGAGGTTTAAATATATACATACTGAACAAATATGAATATTGTTTAATTGTCTGTTTATCATTAAGTTATTTATTTATTTTTATGTATGACCCAGAGAAGATGACATATAAATTCTTTACTTGACTTAAAAAAACTGAAGACAAAAATATGTTTTTCCACTGTTATTCACTGATAATGTAAAGGGAAAAAAAATGGAAAATTAAATTTTTCTGTTCATTACAATGTTGTTTTTTTGCTTGCTTTCCTTTTTCAGTCCAGCTCCATTGGGTCCAGACCAGGTGTTGCTGCGTGGAGCCCAGCTCAGGAACACTCAGTGGGTCGTGGGAATTGTTGTGTACACCGGTCATGACTCCAAACTGATGCAGGTACAGTATACTGTGTAGAATAAGTAGAAAGTCCTCGTGTCAACACATCCACCAGTCTAAGACTGTCTGCCACAGTTTTCTGCAAAAAAATGTCTTTAAAGGGACCCACAAGATAAACAAGTGTAACGACATAAAAATACCCCCTCACTCATCATCATCTGCACAGACCTTTTAGTTGCTCTTTATTTTGTTTTATTCACTGACCTCTCCACCTCCCAGAACTCCACCAAGGCACCACTGAAGCGCTCTAATGTGGAGCGGGTGACCAACATGCAGATCCTGGTCCTGTTCGGCATCCTGCTGGTCATGGCCCTGGTCAGCTCCGTGGGTGCTGCCATCTGGAACAGGGAACACACTGAAGACGCCTGCTGGTACCTGTCCCGGGCAGGTGAGTTTCTTTGGAGTAATGAGCTGCTAAATTACACTTATTTTAGCCCACCCATATATTGACGTACAGGTCTCCTTGACAAGATATCTATGCACTTTGGTTTAAGGCCGTGGTGATAAAAGCTGTAAATGGCAATTCAGTAAACAATAAAATAAATAATAAAATCATTAAGATTACTGAAGCCATTCAAACATAAAACATATTAACCAACTAGAACAAACACAAGCAATAAAACCCAATAGTTGTGTCAAATTAAAAGCTGATTTGCATTTTGGTGGACTGAAGAATGAGTCCAGTATCAGCAGAATGAAAACTGTAAACCATACGTAGTGCATTTATTAGAAATGTTAGCTTAAAATAAAAGTTATAACACAGTTGTTCATGTCAACAAGGTCCCAAGCCATCAAAGATCTGGAGTTATACTGACTTCAAGTTTTTATTTGGGGGAATATAGTATATAAATAATAAGGGTCAGTTAATAAATTAATGTTGTCTTTTCACAGGTGACATCTCCACTAATTTCGCATATAACCTGTTGACATTCATCATCCTTTACAACAACCTGATCCCCATCAGTTTGCTGGTCACTCTGGAGGTCGTCAAGTTCACTCAGGCTCTCTTTATCAACTGGGTAAGCATTAAGAATGCGTCTGCAGAATGTACAAATTCATAATTTTGTGTCAAAATGTTCCTGATCGGTTTGGATGTGTTTTGTGTTTCCTCAGGACGTGGAGATGTACTATTCAGAAACAGATACACCAGCTATGGCTCGAACATCCAATCTTAATGAGGAACTGGGCCAAGTCAGTTTCAACTACTTCTCATGTTTTGCTATTTGGATGAAAAGAGTGTATTAGCTCATAAAGGTGTGTTAAAATACGCTGTGTGTATCCATTTATTAAAATGTTTCCAGGTGAAATATCTCTTCTCTGACAAAACGGGAACACTGACCTGTAATGTCATGCATTTTAAGAAGTGCACCATCGCAGGGATTACATATGGGTGAGTTGCTTTTTTTTTCTTCTTTACAAATTAAGTTTTATCAGCTGAAAGAACAAAAGCTATTATTTTAAATACATTTCTGCATAATTTTTCCTCTAACCTCCTAACTAAATTCCTACGTCAATAATGAACTAATTCATGACTTGTATTAACATGTAGTAAAGGATGAACTGTTTATTAATGAATCTGATTAACTATCCATTCCTCTCTGGTGCATGCTATGATCAAACTGACTAATCAACTGATTGATTCCTTTTGCAATGAATCCTCATTCATCACTGCAGCCATTTTCCTGATCTTGACTGTGATCGTTCAATGGAAGACTTCAGGTAACTGTCTTGTCTCCTGCCCTTCCTCCCTGTCTAATACAGTTTTCTTAATTTTAAGCACAGCATGCTTTGAGAATTCTGTCTGTGGTTCGATTGAAACAATAGTCTCGTTGCACATTTTTTGCCTCAACAATTTGATATTATAAATTGTTGGGGGGGTTTTGTCTCGCAGCAATCTGCCGTCCAACAGTAATAACTCTACAGAGTTTGATGACCCCACTCTCATCCAAAACATAGAGAAGGACCATGTAGGTTTTTCTAAAATTTTACTTAAAGTGTTTCTACACAAAACAGCTGGAAGCTGCTCCTAAAACCCATGTCCACCCTGTTTCATGTGTGTATGCAGCCTACATCACCTCAAATTTGTGAGTTCCTGACAATGATGGCAGTGTGCCACACAGTGGTCCCAGAGAGAGAAGAAAACCAGATTATTTATCAGGCCTCCTCGCCAGATGAAGGAGCTCTGGTCAAAGGGGCCAAAGGACTTGGCTTTGTCTTCACTGCTAGGACACCACATTCAGTCATCATTGAAGCTGTAAGTGTGTATGTATATATTTTTGGTGATAAAAGTTACTTTTTGCAATGTTCAGAGCTGATTTTTATTGTGTATTTTAGAGAGGAAAGGAAATGAGCTATGAGCTGCTCAATGTGCTGGAGTTTTCCAGGTAATAGACCCAAGAATATTCCTCACACCCAGTAAATATCACTTGAATAAAAAACTGTAATGTGTATTGTAACTAAACCCACTGCTTCCTTTACAGTAACCGCAAGCGCATGTCTGTTGTGGTCAGGACCCCCAATGGGAAACTACGGCTGTACTGTAAAGGGGCTGTATGTTAATCTCATTATCAGTGTAATCTAAGGCGTCAAAGGTCTCCATAGGATTTTCCATATTTAAAGAAACATTATCTTATTGTTGATTCTGTTATTTTATACTTTTGCAGGATAATGTCATTTTTGATCGCCTGACAGAGGCATCCCAGTACAAAGAACTGACTGTTGCTCATCTGGAACAATTTGCTACTGAAGGTAAGCAGCAGAACTATTTTTCTTAGTTACTTCAATTCTCTCTATTTCTCAGATTTCAAATCTTTGGAAAAAATGCTCTCTGCTATTCACTCCCGTTTAAAATATGTAACTTATTTCGGCTCCCTGAACACATGGAATGATTATCTTATCCTCCTTCCTCCCACCCAGGGTTGAGGACTCTGTGTTTTGCCTATGTGGACCTAGAGGAAGAGGCCTACCAGGAGTGGCTAAAAGAATACAATCGGGTCAGCACTGTGCTCAAAGACCGCGCTCAGAAACTAGAGGAGTGTTACGAATTAATAGAAAAGGTAAACATTCCATTTTTTTTCTCTGTGGTGATGTGTGCATCTGATCTTATTTTACCTCCGCCAAGGAGGTTATGTTTTTGTCAGCGATGGTCTGTCTGTCTGTCTGTCTGTGTGCAAGATAACTCAAAAAGTTATGGACAGATTTGGATGAAATTATCAGGAAATGTTGATACTGGCACAAGGAATAAATGATTAAATTTTGGTGGTGATTGGGGGTGGGGGGGGGGCACTGATCTGCCTTGGCGGAGGTCTGTGCTGTCCTTTCTAGAAAAGCACTCGTAGAGCGCAGAACTCCATCAAGGCAAATCAGTGCCCCCCCCCGCCCCCCCCCCCCCCCCCCCCCCCCCGATCACCACCAAAATTTAATCATTTGTTCCTTGTGCCAGTATCAACATTTCCTGAAATTTTCATCCAAACCCAGGGCACTGATCTGCCTTGGCGGAGGTCTGCACTCTCCGAGTGCTTCTAGTTACAATATATTTTTTATATGCATGTAAAAGATGTCTTTTGAGTTTGATTGTATTTAAAAGTCTAACATGCCCTTCAATTTTTTGTCACACATCGTTACATTTTTAATGATGAGCCAATGTTGAGAGGCCAAGAGGGGCCATATCGGTCCCGATGATACACAAACATACTTTTCATGCTTGCCAGTAGGTGGCAGAGTGCTTCCATTGACACCCACACTTCAGAATCCAGTGTCCCATCATTAAGCACCATGCCTTAACCTTACAGTTCACAATCAGGGACTAATTTCCCTTTAGTCCCTTTCTCTAAACATAAAAAACATATAGTGCTCTTTTTAAGGATTTGTCAGAAATATAGTGCTGTGTGACTCAAAAGTTAACAAAACAGTCAAGATTTCAGCTAAGCATTATGAGCCGAGAGCTGAAATGATGGGAGAAGTAGTGATTTACAGAAGTGAGTAGAGGTGAGAAAAGAGAGTGAGGAGGGGGAAAAAGAGGAAGCAAGAGGAGGAGGGTAGCTCAGACTGGGAGACCACAAGGGTAATTACCTGCGCCAGCCTGCCAAAAGCCCTATAAAACTGGAGTCAACAACACTGTAGTGTTACCTTGTGTGTCTGTGCGAGTGTTTGTGTGTGCCCAAGTGTGTCTAATGAGGGTACACATGCATTTAAATGCTGAACAAATTAAAGCAAGGGGGGAAAGGTAATGGGTTACTTCTTGGCATGAAGACACAGAGTTGGTGCAAAGGCCCAACGGAGCTGCTTTTCTAACTTAACTGAACTTGCTGGCACTGCTCTCATCCTCAAATTAGACATGGATGATGTTCCTCTGAGAGCACGAGCCCTCACATACACTGTGGTGATGCCTGTGTTTGTAGCCTAAACATGACTTCTTTTGAACAATTTTTTCCCTTTGTGCTATATTTCATACTTGTGTGCTCTTTTTATCAGAGACCATTTTTGTCTCTGTGTCACGCTTTTCTGTTCCACCAACAGAACTTAATGCTTTTGGGCGCCACAGCCATAGAGGACCGTCTCCAGGCAGGCGTGCCAGAGACCATCGCCACTCTGATGCGGGCTGACATCAAGATCTGGGTCCTTACTGGAGACAAGCAAGAGACTGCTATCAATATCGGTGAGTGGGAAGCATTTAAAATGTCCACATGTCCAAGATGTGAAGGACACTCATGCCACAAGATGAGGTACAAACTGTGGGCAACCTATTGCATATGTGGGTAAGACTAGTTTGCAGTGGAATGCTGTAGTCAGAGACAAATCCAACAATAATATGGAAGTTCCCTTCACTGGAGCAGTCTGATGTGAAGTACTGCAGAGAATTGCATGTTTTGTGGAGTTAATTAAATCACAGTTGGGAGAAAAGTGTGCATTATGTGGGCTGCAAAAAGCCAGACATGCCTCCACTATCTCAGTCAAATATGCCACTGACAAATGTGCCCAGTGTAGGAGAGCCATTAATTTGTGCAGCAGTCACATGAGTATGTTTGGATTTCCTTGGCAGTTGTAGAGAAAGATGGTAACTGCTCCAAAAAAGCATGACTTGAAATGCAAACTTAAGGGAATACTCAAAATACACAAAAATACACATGTAGCTCATTAAAAGTTTGGCACTCTACATTTACTAAATCCTATATCAAAGCAAAGTGAGGCTTTTATGTTTCGCACACTTACATGGAATTGATATAGTATATTGAATTCCATACATTCAGATCTGTATCTGTGTTTAAAATATTTGTCAGTAGCTTATTTTTCTTTGCTTATTTGGTACATGATAAATCGGGATGGCGCACTACTGCAGACTTATTTTGATGGCTAAGGTCTGATGTGACATTGAGTCAGATGTTTGTGTGCTTGTGTGTGAAACCCTCATTTTGGACCCTCCGCTGTCCATTTCTCAGGTTACTCCTGTCGTCTGGTGACGCACGGCATGTCTCTCATCATCGTCAATGAGGACTCTCTAGACGTGAGTAGATCATTTGTGTCCCACTGACCCCTCCTGTGTCTCTGTACACTTTGTACTATAGTAGGACTGTTTTGCACCAGAGTATGTAGAGGGGTAGCAGATTGGGTTGGGGTATAAACGGCGTTACCGTGGGAACCAGGGTGTGGTCTACACATAGATTGGTGGGTGGGGCTCTTTGTCTTCCCACAGGTGTAGGTAATTAAAGTCTCTGGTGTCCTTTGGAGAAAAGAATGAAAAGAAACAAGTGGAGAATTGAACTGTCACTTTTGTCTCTGTTTCTCTTTTTTACTACCTGCTGCTTTGATGAATACTTATGTACTGAACCAGGCTTTCATTGATCTGGCAATATTCTAACAGTATATTATTTTTTTAAATTTATTTTTATTCTATTGGTTTATTTAATAGGGACCATGCGTGTTTATGAACATTGTTGTATAAAAAATAGACCCATGTAAATATACCAGAATTAGTAAAAATAACTACTTTTCATCTGCAGTCCCTAGCCAGGTGACAGAACAAGACATAAAACAGCCAACATTGATACAGCACTCATTCACTATAAATAAAAAAAAAATACACATAATGATGACATAGACATAATCAAAACAAACACATAAACAAAAAACAAATAGACCTAGGATGATCACAGGGGCATTAGCCTATTCATTCACCTTTATACTTACATCCAATTTTGTGCCAGTCTTATTTAACACACTTCACATACTTTGGCCTAAAACAGAATGTACAGAATGTGTACATTCCTGGTCAACTTATGTCCCTGTTGCTATTTAGAGTGAGATCTCAGACAGCCTTAATCTTTAGATTAGATTTAGAACCCAAATTATGTGTGCTTTGCATTGAGGTTTTATGTGTGACCGCTTGACCTAAGTGACTTGATCACTGTCATGTGAAAATATCCTGTTTCTCTCTCCTTCACACATACACTCCCAGATTCTCAAATGCATGTGCACAGAATGAATTTGTTCACTTTACAGAGTTGTGTGAAATGGAGGAAAATATGGCACACAGATTTTAGGCACATTTTTTTTATGTGATTCTGTTCATTTATGTTTGAAAGCGCTATTTGTAAGTCTAGTGTGTTTCTAAACATAAATAGAGGAATGTCTGTTTTATATGCATCATTTTCACACTTCATTCAGACAGATGGTGAGCGTCCTGGACTGATTTTATTTATCTGTAATCACGTCATTTAGTTTGTAACTGCATAACACACTGACTGTAAATCAAATTTACTTTTCTCTTAGCATCAGAAGTAATTGTAAAATATTGCTCTCCATCAAAGCAGTGTCTGGATGCTCTCAGAGTCTGGGAACTTGTGACCTCAATTTGTGATTTTAATGTCTATGGAATTAGTGAGGAAAACTAATAGTAAGTAAGTACTATAAGTGGATCTCTCTTAAAAGGTTTAGGTGATTTTGTTAGAAGCTGTACCATGTTTTACATACTGCACCTACAATACATGAAAAGGAAACATTGTAATCCCTTTTTCTCTGGAAAGAAAAATCTTTTGCAGATGAATGGCTTGAAATGGGGCAGGATGTAGCTATGAAGGATGTAAGCTGCTGAGTTGCACTGTCTAAAGATGAGACCTCCAGTATAAACAAAATAAAAGACTGTGGAGAGAGTGGTGGGTTCAAGTGGCTGAGTAGGCAATTGAGCATTTACAGTAGAGTGTTGTTTTTGTTTCAGTTTTGTTTTCCTTCAGTTTATTTTTAATTCTTTTTTTTTTTTTCATTTTTTAAAAGATCTGAAGAACTGAACAAAGAAAACAACAGTACTTTTACACCAGTAAAATATCCTAAATCGTTTGTCTGAAAATGAGTGGAGTGCATTACAAAACGGACTTGCACTCACTGTGACTGGAACTTTTTTTGATGCCGTACCCTGATGTTCTGGTGCCAGATGCAGACAAAGACTTTCCAGTCAATGCACTCCATTTAGCAGCAACTTAAGCAACTTGACTGGGTAAAGAATCCATCTTTCAACTGGAAAGCCTGGCTTTAGTGCACCGTAATGGCAACCGTCCACCCTGTTCATGGGTCCTTGAGAAAGTTTTTGAACTGGTACCAACTCCAGCGGTGATGTTCTGTAGCTGACCTTGGCTTTCTTTTAGAGAAAGGCGCACACAAAAGGAAACATTGGATTTTAAAATGAATAAAACACATGTTCGTTTATGTTATAAGATGAAAAAAAAAAGTTATAATTATGCAGTGGTTTCTTATCAGATTGGTGTGTAATACTTGGAGACAGGAATGTAGACAAGGACAGCTGTTTGACATGAAATATAAACTATCAAGCATTACTGCAATTTTTCATCTAACAACTGCACAATGTACAGTGTGCTTTATTGCTTACTGCATTTATGGCAAGCAGTCATGAGTTTGTAAATGCAACTCCTTTAAAATAAGTTTGGTAGTTTATAGAATAAAATACATAGAAGATATGGAGAGATGAAAGATGAGTGAAAAAGGACAGGCATGATAATATGAAGATGTAACAACTAACAGAGATAACAAGACAAAAACAACACAGGATGTGCAACAATATGAAAACAATTTTAAGAACAGAACAAGACAAAAAAAACTCTAATAAATGGACAATCAGATACAGTCCTTTGACAGTGGAAGAGAAAAATGTAGATCTATGGCAATCCATGACATATTTCTCTACATTTGGGTCTCAAGGAGACGCCAAACTTTTCTTTTGGGTCTCAACTTGGGGGAAAAAAAGTAAATTATTCTTTTATTCCATTCATTACCTGAATTTACAGAGCAACTGCTTTATGATATCATAAAAATTTACATGACAGGAGATTCTAGCCCATCACTATCCCACACATAAACAAAAATCTGTCACTTGGCAGGAGATAATCATATTTACTCTCCTAAACATAGCATTTAAAGAAATGCATGTGCAAAAGGATTTCTACTTTTGAACACAAAGCTTTGAAATGAGAAATTCAACATGTGTGTCTGCATATAGCACAGACTTGGTGTCACAGTCATGCCTATCGCGGCAACTTCAAAGAGTTTGGTTTGTGACTGCTGACTGATGTAGATGAAAGCGACACTGTCTTCAGTGACCACTTATCTTGCACCACACTTAAAATAACTTGCACCAGTTCAGCTCCTTATGCCAGTATGCCCGTTACAAAGTGTAACCCCCCCATGTGACAGAAAACAGAAGCTGCTTATCAAACTCTCACCTCTAGGGTGACCTTTTGGCCCCATTTATAAAAGAAAAAGTGTCCCACCTCTGTCTCTTGACCTCTTTTCTCAAGTCGTCAGTGGAAAAGCAGATCTGTGCTGTGAATCTTGCAGTTGCCTTTATGACAGCAGCTGTACCCCACCTCCAATCGTTTCCTTAAGCCCATTCTCCACTCCATGTCTCCTTCACACTACTACCTCCACATCTGTCCGCACCCTCTCTGTGCACAGGAAGCAACTACACAGCCCCTGATGTGTGAAAGGAAAAATATGTGTGTGTTAAAGGCAGAGAAAACTTGTCTTTGTAGAAATGCCAGAGTGTGTTTGTGAATAAAGCACGGAGGGTGTTTATTGTACTTCATGTATGAGATAGACAATCTGGAAAGGGGGAGAAGACGGGGGAGATTTGGCCGAGCCATGTGAGGGTGATGACTGAGTGGTAATGTGATCTCCTTTTGGTGCTCCTCCTCATCAAAACAAACCCTGTGAGCAATGCCTCCTGGGTAAACGGTTTGCCACCGCTGAAGCTGTGACAAGCGCCATCTGTCACCTTCAGATCACATGCCACACACAGACTGACACAAATCTCTGCCCTGTCTCCTTCTGTTAAGTCAATACCGATGGACACAGGAAACAGAACTTTAAACTCTCCTGCACTTATTTCTGCATCTGGCTTTGACATACAGGCACACACTGTTTACCCTAAATGCAAAGGCACATGATCACCCTGATCAGCTTGATAATTCTAAATATACATTTCATCTCACTTTCCCACAATCCTCTGCTCAGCGTCACGCTGCCCGCAGTACAGCCTTTAAACAAACAACATCTCTCTTCTGCTCATTAATCATCTTTATGCGCACAGTTACACATACATTTAGCTTCCCTCCTCTCACATGCAGTAGTTTTGTAGCACTAACCATCGATTAATAAGTTATAGGGTTTTTTTTGTATTTTTTTGTTTTTGTGCATCCTGTCTTTTACTATTAAAGAAGAATGTGTGCCTGTATTTTTTTTTTTTTTTTTCGTTCTTTGCTGTCAGCTGTGTGTATGTTTCTGGCACTGGCTGCAGAGGATGTGGGTGTTTGCACAGATGCACAGTCTGATAATTAAACGGTATATTAAATCTCACTGGTGACAGAATCTGCACATCAGATATGAGCATGTCTTTCTCCGCCTTCTTTTCACTCAGCAGCTCTCTCTCTTCCATTTCACAGCCTGATTCACATTCCTTGTTTTCCCTTTCTTATGTATCTTTTCCCATTCATCTTGCTTAGTGCTTTATTTCTATGTTTTATACTCTGTCTGTGTTATTTATTATAATGGTATTTACTGTAAGGCTTACTTTGAATAGAAGGTGGTCTGGAACAAATCAACATTTGGTTGTGTGCGTCTTTATGTACACGTCTGTATGGATGTGGGTCATTACGTCTGTGTGATTGTTTGCATTTATGCTTTTTATGGTAGAGTATGCAATGAGAAAGGGTGACCTGTGATTTCTCAAACCACCTTCATACCCTACTCATTTTCTG
Source organism: Sphaeramia orbicularis (assembly GCF_902148855.1). Taxonomy (NCBI): domain Eukaryota; kingdom Metazoa; phylum Chordata; class Actinopteri; order Kurtiformes; family Apogonidae; genus Sphaeramia; species Sphaeramia orbicularis. The sequence goes on along the minus strand of NC_043976.1, from coordinate 19,525,404 downwards.
ATCCAAATATAAACCTGATAAAATTCCACGGAAAAGGGCTTGTGAACATGGTTTACAAAGTGTGTCTTTGAGAGTTTCCGTCCTCTCCAAGTGCAGATGCAAATGAAAAATAAACATTTACTTTGGAACATAAAAAAGCTTGCTAATGAGATTTGTCATACTGCAACTGGCGCAACCAAAGAGTTAAACAATTTTTCCTCAAAGGTCTCCAAAAATAGGAGGTAATTTAGCGTGAGAAAGTAGAGACTTGCATAGTAAGGCATTTTTCTTCAGTCTTGTGTTGAGAAAGCGTTAACAGATCATACTGGTCTGTTGTGAGCTGTTTCTTTTCATGTTAAGCCGGTGTTCTTTTGTTAGACGGATACAGTTAGGTCTGAACTTGCTGTACTTTGGTGAATGGCTGCTTGTTAGCTTTAAGAGCTAACTAGTGTTTGTACCTAAGTTACCTCCATAAGCCTCTGTAACTCCCTGCAGACTTAGTCTGGTTATTATCCCAAGTTATCTTAGCTGCCACTAAGGATTTGACTGAACCTGCTGTGACATGTCACTGTGGTGTACTAGCACCTCACTCTAAGCTAATAAAATGTGTGCAGTCAGATGGGTATTGACTAGAACTCAAACTATTATGGACAGAAAATTAGTACCTGTTTTATGTTTGACAAATATTCTCTTTTTTTCCATTTTTTTCCCAAAAGAGAATTAAGTGCCTTTAGATTATAAAGTGTCCCGTTAACAACATTCACTTCACTTTTACTCATTTAACAGCCAATTTTCACATGTCAGTATTAGACACAATTAGTAATTGAGCCATTATTATATATTTTTAACTACTTAATATGGTGTGTAAAGAAAGTTGAAAGTAAAGGGGTTGAAGGTGTTGATAAAAATATCAACACCTTCAACCCCAAATATGCATCATGTACTGTGTTTTTACACACTTAAATGCTGTTTACTTTGCATTATCCCCCTGAGGCTTTTTGTGTCGATTCCTCTGTGATGAAGTGAGGACAAGCAGGAAAAGGTCTTGTCAGTTTCCCCATCTCTCACACATGATGTACATGTACATAGACCGAACCCCCGCACACTTACATGATAACAGACACATGCATACAAGTTTTACCCCCCCTGTGAAAACACGTGCACTTCACACACACACACACACACACACACACACACACACACACACACACACACACACACACACACACACACACACACACACAGATGATTTGAGCTTCAGAACCCTGACAACCTGTAAGCTCCTTTAATCCTTTCATTATGTTTTTGTTTTCCTTTCCTCTGTTTGGGGAAAAAGGTGAATGCAAACAGGAATTCCGGCGTACAAAGAAAAACACACAGCCTCAGGCTGAGAAAACAAGAGCAGGGAATTTTTGGGAAGAGGAGGGACACTTGTGTGCACAGGGAGTGCTTATAGCATAAGTTTTGGCAGAAGATAGAGAGATTGCATTGTTCATAAGATTGTGTTGTACAAGGATATTCATGTTTATGCAGAGTTGCACAGTGGTGTCATCTCTCTGCAGGTCTGATGGTCATTGTGAGACAGTGTAGATCTTGAACGGCGGCAAATATTCAAATGTTTGTGAGCTTTTATGTCTGGACTTTGGGCTTATGTAGCTGAACGCTATGTGTTTAGTTGTATTGCCCATGTTTCCACAAACAGTTCCTGCCATGGGGAATTTAATTTTGCGTCACTCCATTTATTATGTGTATGAGCTGAATTCCACTTGTGCAACTGGCAAAAATGTCCTTAGATAAAACAGCCAGTAAGCACAGTGTTTGACCAAACTTTGGATCTAGATAACTTAATATGGATATTTAGTATTCCTCTGCCTATTTAGCCATTATTTTAATTTATCTTCTTATAGAAAGAGCTCGTAGATTAATTCTAGAGGAAAAAAAAGAGCAGCAAACAGAGTAGAAATTATGAAAGGCTAGGAATGTTCTTTCGTTACCATTTTTTGTTTCTTGTTGATGAATTTGGAGATTGGAAAATGATTGATCACAGTGAATGTGTAGCATCTAAAAGGTAGTGATGAACTGAGGCCAGGAGGATGTGTGATGCACCTTCAAATGGTATTACACCGTGGTGATGCACTGTAATGTAGATATAGACATCATAGTTTAGGCAGTTTCAGGTGTATGTGTGGGCCTGACTGGTAGCTTGTAGCGTGCCTGCTTCTCCAGATGGAATTTATTACAACTCAGTGGGCTGTTTATTTTCTCTATTAATCCTTGTTCCTCTATTATCAAGAGCTCCATCAAAACTGCCCCAAACTACTGCCCTACAGGCAGCTCGTATTCCCACAAACACGCACACTGTACACTTTGCTGTTACAAATCTGACGCATTACCCTGTGCTGTGACTTTGGTCTAGCTCATGTATCTTGTTTCCTTTTATCCTTTGGCTATGTGGTTTTGTCATTCTGTACTGTGTTGTGAGGAAAAGATATTAGATTTGATAGCTGTGGTTTAACATCCAACCAGGACCTCAGAGCATCAGCATGTGAGACTGATGATGTCTAGAACTGTTAACTTTATATTGGCTTTCTTAATTGTGTTGTGTACACAGAAGCAAATTCTTTCTCCAGATGAAAGCAGCCTGTGCAACCAGGAGCATATGTCTTCAATTTAGTGCCAGTGGTTTTGACCTTTCAACAAATTAGTCTATGTGTTTTGATCTGTGTGATTTGTATTTCACCACTTTGTGAGGCCACAATATCCTCACAAAAACATAAAACCTGAAAATGTGGTCACTTTAAAGTGCTGCTGCCAGATCACATAAGAAAAAGAGTCATTTCCAGAGTGAAATGTTATGATTGGTGAGGGTGCCGATTAGGTCTTTGTGTTGTTGGCAAATGGTGGAAAGACTTAAATATCGGGGTTTTACTGCAAGCCAACTAGTATTTCTTCAGGAGCTAACAAGAAAAGAATTGTGGTAGTAGAGATTTGTCAGTAAAAGCATGTTGATAAATGTTTTCTCTATTTTTGCAGGCAACTCGTGCCACACTGACAGCCCACTGTTCATCGCTCGGTGATTCTCTGAGGAAAGAAAATGAGCTGGCGTTGATCATTGACGGCCAGACTCTGAAATACGCCTTGTCCTTCGAGCTCCGCCAGGCCTTCCTTGACTTGGCATTGTCCTGCAAGGCTGTCATCTGCTGCCGGTAGGGAACACTTGAGCAATCAATCACAAAAGCACGGCAGCAATTCATACTACACTTATGCAAACTACAAGGTAATTACTTGCACATTTTGAATTCACAAGCACTAAAGCACCTTTTTAGTAAACAGTTCTTCATTTGACATCATATTTTAGGCTTAAAGTCATTTTGTTTTTATTTTTAATTATTTATATACAGGGTGGGGAAGCAAAATTTACAATATTTTGAGGCAGGGATTGAAAGACAGTGTATGTTAGTTTATTGAAAGTCATGAGAATTTATTTGCCACAAGAAAATTTACATAATAGAAAATGTTTTTATTCTATGTGTCCTCCTTCTTTCTCAATAACTGCCTTCACACGCTTCCTGAAACTTGCGCAAGTGTTCCTCAAATATTCGGGTGACAACTTCTCCCATTCTTCTTTAATAATATCTTCCAGACTTTCTCGTAATAGTTTTGCTCATAGTCATTCTCTTCTTTACATTATAAACAGTCTTTATGGACACTCCAACTATTTTTGAAATCTCCTTTGGTGTGACGAGTGCATTCAGCAAATCACACACTCTTTGATGTTTGCTTTCCTGATTACTCATATGGGCAAAAGTCTCTGAAAAGGTATGGATAATAGTGTTAGGTATGATTATGACATCAATATATGTTTGGTTTCAAAACAATTCACATAGTGCCTGCTGAGAAAAAACAACTAAATGTTCATTGTAAATTTTGCTTCCCCACCCTGTAAATACCAAATTTCTTATTTTTCTCTTTATATTTTTCATTTTCACTCGTGTGGCTTTTTCTGCTTATCTTCCTCTCTGCACTTGCTTGTTGTTTGTTGCTGCTGTTAACTGTGAAATTTCCCCATGGTATCTTATCTTATCTTATCTTATCTTATCTTATCAATGAAAAAACAATGAACTATGTTAATTTGTTGAACTGCTCAGAGGGCATTTGTTATATCCAATAGCAAGATGCATCAAATTTTCCAGATTTCAGATCCTAAATGGCAGATTTGACAGTTTGATATTTAAAAAATATATATATTTATTTATGTATTTATTTATATAGTAGGACTGCTTATGTTCCACTGCTTTAAGGTACCTAAAGTAGTACTCAGTCCCTGAAAATCCTCCCAGAACACACACAAGTATTATAAATACTGTAAATACAGTATACTTTTTGGGCTCAGTTAGGAAGGAGTCATGGAAACAAATCTGGGAAAAGTCCAATATCTAAAACCTGCCTGAACTTCTGGCTGGGAAAATACTGAGTGTCATGGGGATATATGCCATCATCTGCAACGAACTAAGATAAATGTAGGAGAATCAACCACAGGAAAAGTTCTAACAGAAGTATGCACATGTTTAATGAATTCAGAGGAAAAAAAACTCCTTGAAGTCTTAAACACACAGAAAGGTTCCTACCCTGTTGTCTGCATGATGAATTGAGAGCATCAGTGTATGTGTGTGCATGCGGTCAGCCATACCTGCGTGCATGTGTGTTTGTAAAGGTTGTCAGTTGCCCACGGTCACCAAATGAATGAGGAAGATAAAAGGCTGTTGAACTGAGGAGTAATGTAATACACTGAGCTGCATGGAAATGTCAAAGTCATGACTCGTTCGCCGCTGGTGCCCCTGGAATGGGCACAAACACACATACACACACAAAACGGCAGCTTTGCCATTACACATTTCCATTCATACAAAGTGCTCTCTGTTTGTAGAATGTTTATTGCGTGTACCCTTTTTTGGTCATGTTCCACTCAGCAGCAGCTGTGATGTTTTAACAAAAGACTTTCCACTCGTCTTTTGTCTGTAAGTGCATATATGCATGTTTCTGTGCGAGTGTGTGCTACCAGGAGGGAAGTAATTGACTCTCCCGTGCATATCCGGACTCAATTCTCAGAGGCCTTGCAAACAGCCTCCAGCTTCCTCTCCTGTATCCTTCACTACATCCCTCCCAATGTGCACCCCCCCCCCCCCGCCCCCCCGGTTCTCCTTTCTCTCTACCGTGGCTTAGGTTAGGCCAGATACTTCAGTATGCGTTACACAGATCAGAAGATGCCAACAGATTAGACTTTCATCAGATAGTTACCCTTATTTAAATTTTAAAAAGCATAAAATGTAAATGTGCTTTATTGAGCCAAATCACATTTAGAGCCACTCTTTAGATTACATATCAGTTTGAAAAACTTTGACTTCCTTTACTTAACAAAGACAGGAAATATAGAATATTACAAAAAAAGAGCACAACTCATCTTTCCAATTCAAAGCATTTGTTAGTTTTCCTTTACTCTGAACCCAGTCCATAAATTGTCTAAAAGAACACTGATTGCAAAACAATTTTTCATTTGATTAAATGTTAACCAGTATAATTCTTTAAACCAGGTTAGTTTTCTGTTTGCACCTTATGCATGCTTTGGGCCTCAGAAAACAGCAGGGTCGTCTGGTTGGTGGGACTTGGTCTGACCCCATCGACACTCGGTGGAGCGATGGACTCCTGCAAGGCCTGTAGAAGGAGCTGAGTTGGTAGCTGCAGCAATGAAGGCGTATACAGCTTGGGTTCAGGGCATCAGAGGCAGTGCATGCACTGGTATCATTTTCTGGAGCACATGAGAGTGCCTAGCTGGAGCAGCGACAGAAAGGGCAGAATAGCCAGTGTTTGCTGGATCCAGGGCGGAAGATGTAACATTAGCCAGAACTTCGACTGTAGAGTGAATGTTGTTGGCTGAAACAGAAGCATCAGCAAATTTGAAGCGTCAGAAAATTTGATTCACTTCACATGAATCAACTAGCCAATACATTTATACATTGTAGGATTTATTGATTTCATGTAGATCTGTAGATGGATCTGGGGGCACACAGGGATGCGGTCTGTGATGTATGCACTCCACTGATGGATTAACCTTTTCTTTTTATCCTTGCTGGTTCCTGCATCAGTGTTTCCAAACTTTTTAGGATTATATTTAAAGGTGAAGAAAGTTTCATTGGCCTGGAAGTTTCAGGAAACATTATTGCCAAAAAAAACTCAACCTCATTACTGTGACTCATCATGAGCTGGAAGGAGCTCATGGTAGAAGCACTGTTTTTGTAGGTTCTTGTCATGAGTTTATATGGATACAGAATTATATAGAGCCAAAAAGAGGCCTGTATGTAATGACCTATTGGTTTGACTTTTAAGAACGTATTGGTGACATATTTTGACTAGAACTGTGTGTGTGATAATTTAGTGTGTGTGTGTGTGTGTGTGTGTGTGTGTGTGTGTGTGTGTGTGTGTGTGTGTGTGTGAAGCTGGGTACACTTGAATGCATGGCTTCCTAACTTCACTGCGTGTTGATTTATAGGAGGACTTAGCGGCTGCTTATTTTCTACTCAGTTCCACCATGAAGAGCACTGGCAGCCTTTCATCTCTCAAACGCTACTTTACACAGTCCCAGACACTGTTAGCAGTGTTTAGAGGAAAAGGTAGAGCGGGACAGAGCGGGAGATAAAGAGAGATTTGTGGTCAGAGGTCTGAGATGCAGAGGCAGGCTCACTCACACACTTCGGTTGCAGAAACAGAAAAACAAAGAGCAGGGGTTGATCCCATAATTCTGCAGCAACTACAGAGGCCAAGATTCTCTCTGAGGTTTTCCCTCGGAAATATCCTGTGGCGTGTGGTGGAGGGGTGGTAGGTGTGTTTGTGAATGTGTATAAATTTGTATGTTTTGCACATGGTTACATATGAATACTAAGCAGACCACCCAGCTTTGTGAATTGACGGAGACAAGAGATGATCGACATGAGACGATAGACCATCTCATGACCTCTGGGCTCCAGCTGTGTGTGTGTGTGTGTGTGTGTGTGTGTGTGTGTGTGCGTGCGTGCGTGCGTGCGTGTGCCATAGAGAGTCATACATCTGCTCATGATTTCATTTTGTTATAACTTTATCAAAGCATCATATTGTGTTCTGTGTGCATGTGATGGTTCACGCAGCTGCTCATAATTTAATTTTGTAATATTATCAGTAGTGATGAACATGGTAGGGATCGCATGTGTACACACAGCTGTTCCAGATATTTTGTTTATTTCTAGGAGTTTGTGTATTAATCATACTTTGAGTGGAGTGTTGAGTGCTGATATGTGACTCGAATAACTACAATCTGCTTATTATAATCACAGAAATGTAATAAGTATTAACTTTAATAGTTAGTAATTAGTATTTAATAAGTGGATTTAGGTTAATCTGATATAACCCCTAAGACAAGCATCACATTGAAAATCTACTTCCTGCTACCTGATAGTGGAGTATAACAGCTGCATGTCATGTTCAGACTCATGTAAAACACAAATCACTTTGCTTTTTATACTGTAAAATGTACCCTTGCCCCAGTCATACTGTGGGAAATATGACTTTCTTTGTTAGTTCAGTCCCAGTGTCAGGTTTCCTCTATGTTTCAACCTTTATGGATGTTTTCTTTCACTGTTCAGGTCTCAGGTAGTAAGAACAGGACTCATTTAATCAGTGCAGTGTGAATGACAGGCAGTACTGTAGACACGCCTCCTCATACAAAGCATGTTTTGGAAATAGAGACGAAGACGACTCAAGCCCGGTCCCCACGTCCAGAATGTAAACACTGTGTGGTTTTGGATGTTTCTCCCATGAGCTGTTAATAAGATTGCTGTCAATCACGCACAATCACTCCCTCATATCTAAAATAGCTATTATACTAAGCAGATGCTTGAGTGTTGTCATAAAAAGCTAATACTGAAATTAATTTGGAAAGCATGATAAAGTTTCTCAATTACATGGGTGAAAGTACTTTAAGATATGTCTATACTCCAAGAAAATATCAATTGCTGTGTAGATTATCTGAAATTACAAAAACAATTCCTTTATATAAGCTAAAATAATAAGAGGTAGATCCTAAGTCAACCCAATCTTAACCTAAGGATGAACAGGTCCTTGCACCAGCTCTTACAGTGTATTTTTCTTTCTCTCAGCCCTTTCGCATGGCACCGTAAAATGAAAAAAATATCCGTAGTAACTCGATGAATGCAGTAACACCTCACCGCACTCCGTATCCCCAAGGGAAGCGTCTGTAATCGAGCCTCCCTGGGTTCCTCATTGTCAATGAAGAGACAGAACCGGTTATAGAAAGAGGATCAGTGATACAGGTCAAGAGGGTGGAGTACCACGGGAAGCTCCCCAAACACACTTTGAAGCACACTCAGATGTATGAAGGCTTGCACGAACACACACATCTATAAACACATCAAACATAAGCTACCCAGAGTCTTATTAGCAGAACAGTGAATCATTGTTTCCTAATACCACTGAAGAGCAGGAAACGGAGCCCTGCAGTGTTTGTGTGTGTGTGTGTGTGTGTGTGTGTATGTGTGCGCCAGTTCCTTATCCATCTCTTCTGTTTCCCCTTTTGACTGTTTTCCACTGTTATTTTCTCACTTTTTTCCCTCTTTTCTTTCTAATCACTGGGATTTCTCTTTCCTTCTCTCGTTAATATTTCTCACTTTCTCTTGTTCCCACACTGCAAATTATTCAGTTCTTACCCAGATAAAAAAACTTAGATTTTGAAGTGTTTAACAGTTTATCTTATATACTTACTATACATCTGTAGACATGCTTATTTCTTAATTCAAGAAATCTTGTCAAGTGAAATTATCTTTCTGCATGGACTGATAATTCACTTGTTTGGAGTACCTTTTTCCTCAGATTTAGTGTTTTTTCTCTTGTTTTTAGACACTCCTTTTTTGCAGTGCACAGTATTCTTTGTCCTTTCCTTCCTCGCAGTATAGACAGCTGTTTACACTTAATATCAACTGAACATCTCCTCTTTGTTGCCTGCAGAGTGTCTCCACTGCAGAAGTCAGAAATTGTGGACATGGTGAAAAAACACGTGAAGGCCATCACACTGGCGATAGGCGACGGGGCGAACGACGTGGGTATGATCCAGACGGCTCATGTCGGAGTGGGGATCAGTGGCAACGAGGGCATGCAGGCCACTAACTCCTCTGATTACTCCATTGCACAGGTGGGGTGCAGACATAGCACGGTCACTGATTGATGCAGGATTAGGGTCATACAAATAAACATGTCACAGTCTTTACATGCCTAGATAATGGATACATGTCTGGTCGAAGTCCTCTTGTCAGCAAGTGTCCGTTCTGCTTAAATGTCTGTAGGCAAGACATTGAATCTTTACCTGCTCACTGACCTTTGAACTCCCTAGAGGGCAACAACTGGAAAAAGAGATCATTTCAGTATCACATTATCATTTCACTGTTGTTACTCACCACGTTATAGTTTTTGTATCCCTAAAATGAGCCTTAAAAAGGGGAAACGCTTTATATACATTTGCATGAAATGAAACAGGGATGTTTTCTTTTCACACAGTTACATCAAATTCTAATCTGTTACACTATTGTTATCGTGAAACATTTAAAAAATATAATAGTCCATAAAATTGTCAGCCAGGACTCATTCCCATTAATCGTCATCAGTGGCTCTAAGCTGGGGGTCAGGAACCCCATTAGAGGTCAGGGGATCAGTGGAACACATAATTAACATAATAAAGACGAAAGGAAAAAACATTTTTTCTCAGCACATATTTATCTCTCTTTCTCTGTAAAAACCAAGCTGATTAGATAATATCTTTGTGGAAGTGGAAACCGGAATAAATGTAACCAAAGGGCTCTGATTGTCTGACTTCTATCTTGTCTTATCAATCTTGCATTTTCTGTCTCACACATTTGCATTCAGTCACTTTCACTGTTTGCATTGCTTATCTCTAAGCCTTTGAGCATCTACACAACTTATCTCTAGTGAGTGTTCTCTTGGTAATGCTGGGTATTGCTCTGAAATGTGCCATACCAATTACCTTAGCTCTATTACTGAGTTATAAAAAAATACTTTTATCAACATTTCCATTGTTACAAAGTGAAAATTACATTACATTACATTACACATTGCACAGTGCAAATCTTTACTTTATTTAGCATTTTTTACACTCAAAACAGTTTTGCTAAATGACAGTAAAACTAATTACTGTGACTTAAAGTTCTCTGTTAATTAATATCATTAATAAAGATTTATAAAAGCCCTACATATTCAACTTTGGTATTAAAGCGGTACAGGCATTTTTCAATACTCAATAAAATCTGTCCCCAGCTCTGCCTCTGCTTGAACTTTCTTTTCTCCCAAAAAGGTTCATAACCCTGAGGTTGTTGTGTGTATTTCTTTCTTTCCTCTTGTAACATTTCATTTATTTAATTATATTAATGTCTTTCTTTCATGTCCCTTTGTCTTTTTATTAATAGTTTTCCTACCTAGAGAAGCTGCTGCTTGTCCATGGGGCATGGAGCTACAACCGTGTCACCAAGTGCATCCTCTACTGTTTCTATAAGAATGTGGTCCTCTACATCATAGAGGTAGGAGCTTTGGCACCACACCCCATTTTTACACACACACACACACACACACACACACACACACACTTACATTAACAGAGACATTTTGCAGCTGTTTGTCGACACGGCTGACAGTGATGGACGAGGTGCCCTTCTGGTGTCTGCTTTCTGTCTCTTTTGCATACACACACACACACACACACACACACACATACACATGCACTGAAAAAAGTGTGTTTAGATCAGCAGTGATGAGACCTTGGCTCCAAGGGTCAGCAGATTTGTGTGTGTGTGATGAAAGGGCACACTGCAGCCTTGGCCTGTCTGTTATGAGGGGTATTTGTCAGCTGTGCTCCACCCCCACTTTACCCCCTGTCTGACATTAAGGATGCCAGCAGGTGCAGGTCCTCACGGGAGCCACCGCCTGTAGCCCACTGTCCCTCTAACGCCAGTCACTCTGTGCTTGTGCATGTATATATACGAGTGTGTTTCTGTGATTATCTCACATGATTGGCTTCCTGCGGGGTGCTCTAGGCCAAAGGTTAGAGACGGTCTCTGTCCACTTATTGGAGACAGAATATGGGGGATGGGTACGTGTGTTTTTGTGTATCTGACCTCACCCTGGGGCTGTATGTTTCACTGTATGCTCTGGGAATGCCACAACACCAGGGGCCCCAAACATTTTCCCTATCTGCTCTCAGATCAGCCTGTTTTCCATGTGTCTATGAGGGCGTTAATGAATGTTTCCCCGAGGCCAGAGTCATATTTAGACACACTGTTTTGGTAAATTAACTCCTGTAAAGTCAGATTGTGGTTTCAGAGGTATGTTTGGAATCCATTTAAAACTGAGGGCCAAAGCTGAATGGAGGTACAGTGGGAAATTCGTTTAAAAAGATTTTCAATTTTGATGTCACTTTTTCAGTATTTTTACCTCTGGCATGTTTGTAAAACACTCCTGCTTTTTTGTCACAGCATTTGGATAAAAAGGCTAAAAAGAGGTTCCCATTCGCCTGTGAAAAATCAGAAAGCTGTGTTGCAGAGCAGCATTTTCTGTCTTCGCATTTTACGGAATAAAATCGTTTTTTCATGAAGTCATGTAAATTGTGGTAGGTATGGATATAGTCTAACAGGCAGCAAGATGTTTGATTTCCTCGTGTACTAATCATGTACAAAAGCCTTCACATACAACCTATATATTCTCTTGAAGTTCCTTTTGTCAGTTTTAGGAGCACAAGCACAAATTTGGCGATTACCATGTGCTGTTTGACTGTGACTACCTCCCTAAGGCAGTTTTACCTCTGCTATTGTTCCTCTCATCCCCTCTCATCCCTCTCTTTATGTTCCAGCTCTGGTTTGCCTTTGTGAATGGATTCTCTGGCCAGATCCTCTTTGAGCGCTGGTGTATAGGCCTCTACAACGTGGTGAGTATCCACCCTGACTCCCTCTGAAAATGTCTCTGTCTCACTTCTATACATTTTTCTTCGTTCTCGCCCACAGTCTCACCCCCTTTCCTCTTTTTTTTACTTAGTCGATGTTAAGTGCTGTCACTCTGTCTAACTATCTCTCAGTCAATCTTAACTTCACTTTGTCTTCTTATCACTACTCTCTTTGCATGCCAGAGATATTTCTATGCATGTGTGTTTTTCTATTTATTTTGGCATCTGCTATGTGCCTCTATGTCTGACTTTGGATGCCTTCAGGCATCCTTTAAATGTTATCAGTAGGAAATCCTTTAAATGTTATCAGTCTTGCGTGGACACTTATCCAGCTGTGCAAGTCAAAGTGCACTTTATGGTAAAGTGTTTTACTGACTTTAACTTCTGCATGTACTATCTAGATATTTACTGCACTGCCTCCATTCACACTGGGGATATTTGACCGACCCTGCAGCCAGCAGAACATGCTTCGTTTTCCTCAGCTTTATAGAATCACCCAGAATGCAGAAGGTTTCAACACCAAGGTACGTGGACACACCATGAGCTGTGACTGAAACCGAAGCTAAATCCGTAACATTTCTGCTCTGGATTTGACTTGCCATGCCTTGCGGGTTGTCTGTGGGATTGACGAGTGATGCCTGCTGTTTGTTTGGTACGCCAGCAAGTAAATAAGAGTGGCACAGAGACTGGGATGTTTCCACGGCAACCCGTAATGAGATTCATAGGGCCAGAATAAGGAAGTCTTTCATTTTAGTGTGTACACCAGCAACCGAACCTACTGTAACTGTACATGCATTTTAGTGTGTGTATGTGTGTGTGCGCAGGAGAGCAACTTTAATGGCAAGAGCACAGTAGAAGTTGTGTGTTACTTTGAGGAATTGCTGTTTTTGTATGTTTTATGTCTGTGGGAGTGCGGGGCCACGCAGTATATGTTTTGGCATTACATTGCACTGACTTGTTTTCTGCTCTTTTCTCTCCATCTCTTCCTGTTCTTTCTGTTTCTTCTTCAGGTGTTTTGGGGTCACTGTATCAACGCACTGATTCATTCAATTATTCTCTTCTGGTTCCCACTTAAAATGTTAGAGCATGGTAAGTTCATGAGAAATTATGCTACCATGCAAAAAGATTCTGGAGGTTTTGATTTTGTCATGAAGTATTTGTGTGCTCCCCACAGACTCTCCCTTCAGTAACGGTCAGGGAAATGACTACCTGTTTGCTGGAAATATGGTCTACACAGTAAGCATCGTTCTTGTGTTTAGTATGAGTATGTGTGTCTTTTTTATTTCTGTGTCTTTTGGCATGCAGATATGTGTATTTCCTGCATATACACAGTATTTGTGTACACACCAGGACTGTGCTGCTTCCTCTGGGCTGTTACGGGTCTCCAGTCAATCTAGTCTCGTCTAGCCAGTCTGTCTCCTCTCCACACTAATCCATCTTTTCTTTCTATTCGCGTCTCCATCTCACACACTTGCTATCATTTTACTCCCTACAGTCCCATGTGTATTTCTCTAGCGTTTATTTGTTGTGTTGACCGCAGGGGCACGTGGGGGTTCTGAGTATTTTTTACAGACATTGCTAATTTTACAGTATAACATTAATGTTTATTATCTCCACAGTTGCCAGTGAACTAATCCAGTCTCTTTTTCCTTTTTTTTCCTTTTTTTTTATTTTCTCCCTCTTGTATATGTGTGTCTCTGTGTGTGCATTTGTGTAGTATGTGGTCGTTACAGTATGTCTGAAAGCTGGAATGGAGACCACCGCTTGGACCAGGGTAGGAACATTAACACACTCTAATATGCCACACCATATGGGCTGCATTTTACTCAACCATTGACAAATAAAGAGGGGGGGGGGGGTCCCACTCTGTGAGGACTGCAGTGTGAGGTTTTCATATTACTTGGTGTAAATACTTCATAGTGAGGGGAGGCATGGGAAAGACGTGGCCTACCTTGATCATGTGGCGAAGGTTTGAGGTTTCTCCAAATGCAGAAGAGCCTGTTGATTGCACCTCAGTTTCCAACCCAGCTCACTTGTGACTTCATATTTTTTCCATTACTTCTTAGTCATAATTCTAATGATCACTAAGAAAAAATGCCTATGTCGAGATTTTAATCATGTTTCTTTTAATTCAGCAATGGGTTGCATCTTACTCTCGAGGAGAGCCAAGAACCAAGATGAAAATCAGGTTATTCTTTAGATCACAGCCCATAATTTAAGGCTTAATTACAAATGAATACTTTTCTATAAGTATGTGCCTCTATAGTATGTATGCATAGACTTTTACATATAAAAATTAGTGAGATATGGAGAATTTTAGTGGTGACACATATGGTAGTTTTGTATCAAAATTATGTTACAAAAGACTTTACACCATGTTTTCCAAACTTCCAGCTTTGTCGCTCATATTGCTGTGCCTATCAAAATACAATAATAAAATACAATAATAGAAAGCTATATTCCAACTCATTTAATATTCAAATAAGTATGCCTTTGTTTGAAAACACACACATTGTTGTTCTCTAAAAGTTGCATGTTGTTCCAGTTCACCTACAATGTGCATTCTGTACAGGTACCCCATTATAACAAAATATAGCACTGTATATTTAGTCCTAATTATGATCTAATATGTGAGCTGTAATCTAAAATAATACTGAACATTAAAAGGAGATCCATACTGATAACACAATGCACAGAAAATTGTTAAAATGAATTAGAAGTATCATGATTATCATCTCTTATGACAGGCAACCGAAACTAATGATTTTGTGCAGGTGAATATTTCTTAAGAAAAGACAGAAATCCAAGATCAGTTCCATCTTACATTGCTGGAAATCTGAATCTACCTCTGGAGAATGTCTACAGAGGTGGATTTGGACTTGATGATTATGACTGTACCTTTTGGCTGTGACTGTGACATTGTTTGGCTCATACTGTGAGTATGATACTGACTTGATACTCACACTATTGAGTGAGAGATTGTCTGGATGGACAGAGGGGCGCTGACACCTTTGTCCCTTCAGCTGTCTACACAACAGCCTGGCAGTAATGAAGCAGGGTCCCAGTGGAATTCACACAGTGTCCTCTTACAGCAGATCACAGAGGGACGAAGACAGGGGAAGGAGGGAGGGAAAGGTTGTCTATATTGGGATGAGATGTATGTAAGCTATTTGACCTCATGCTGCCGGTCTTTTTTCACCCTTATTCTCCATCCTGCATTTTCTTCTCATTTTTTCTCATCTTTCTCTCTATTGCAGTTTTCCCACCTGGCGGTTTGGGGAAGCATGGCTCTCTGGATGGTCTTTTTTGCAGTCTACTCAGCCATCTGGCCCACCATCCCAATTGCCCCAGACATGCTAGGCCAGGCAAGTTTCCTCTCTATAAACATGTGTCACTCATTTGAAGAACAGAGGCTGAGGAGGGTTAAAATAGCCCCTTCCATCTACATCTCTTTTTTGCAACTTCCACCCCTTGCCCCTCCCTTCTTGGTTGCCACTACATGGCGCCTATTTGACTCACCTCCTTGGGTGTTCCACGTCGGCACTGCTCGATCCCCAGGGGAGATTTATACCCCACCAGCCCCTCTCACCAGGCTTCCTGCACCTGCTGCGTGTCACCCGAGCCCCGGTCTTTTACTGCCCTCTGTGGAGGTGTTGACTCAAGAGGGTGGGCTGCTGTCGGTAGTGATGAGGGTCTGTTGGGGGTGAGTGGGACCCCTTGATTGAGAGACTCATTTTGGAGTTTAGGGATAAGAGGGGTGATGTGAGGTACCCCACTGAGTGAGTTGGGAGGAAAAGGGACCAGGGCAGTTTTGACTCCCCTCAGCCCATTAATTCAATTTGTGTCAGAAATCAGGAATGCGGTCAAATATCTCTGCAGCTGCTCAGTCTAACTGGGGAATGGTCAGAGACACACAACCACCACCCCCAACCCTCCATCATCCCCCCTAACTACCCTGTTACCTCTCTTATTTCCCCTACTCCATCTATCTATATTTCCATCTGTCCAGGGGAGACGGAGAATGGAAAAAGTCTATATATCTTTGTACAGAATAACTGGCTTAATGTATTTTGGGCTCACTGACATGTAATTTGTATTCCTTGATCATGAAAAGGTGGCGACCAACAGTCTATGTCTATGGATATAATAAAGCAGACAAAACCATTTACCATGTCTCCTTCCATGCTCTGTATCTGTGCCATGTGACATATGTCAATGTAGAAATGGACACTGTGTCTTTTATGTGTCGGGTGTGTAGGTGTTTGTCATAGACAGCGTTAGTGGGTCCAATTGCATCGTCTGTACTCCGGTTGTGATTCCAGCTGCTGCAGTGGATATCTGCTAATAGTTTTCCTGTTCATTTTTCCCAACTGCCTCTTCCTGTGGGACCTAAATTATCTATATCTCTGGTTCCAAATAGAGGACACAGGAAACGCATTATATGGACTGGTAAATTAGTAGAGCTTTGGATCTGGGATGAAGTTTTTGTTGCTGTTGACTTAAATGTTCACGCCTAGAGACAAAGGCTTGAGAAATACCACAGAGCTAGCTCATGCAGATAACCAAAGGGAGGATAATTAACAGAAAATGGATGGCTTTACAGTAACAAGCAAGGGCAAGCAGAAGATGCAGCCTAATAATGAAAGGATGTTGTGAAAGAGTGAGATTGGAGTGAGCCACTGGAGAAAAAGATGTGTGGGAGTGAGAGATGAGGCGAAATGCAGACTGACAAACTGAGACAGTGGTTAGATATGTGATTAATCCCTGGAGACTCACCAAGGGTATGGGGCAAAGGTCAATGAGCCTGGCTGCAGCTGGACTACAGAGACAGGTAGGGGGGATTAGTTTAGTCACTACATTTTTATCAGAGGAGTATTGCATTTCACTTATGGGAATACTGTGTTAAATTCAGTTTGTGGTGTGAGAAAGCTGTTAAATACTGTATGTTTGGCTGACTTTAGGGGTATGTAACCTTCTCTTTGCTGTGAACTCCTTTTAAACTTTCAATGTGGTTTGTGTCACATTGCTCTTTGCTTATGCCACATGTTCTTTCTGTGCTCATTGCTAAGAAAAATGACTTAATACTCTATTTGAATTAATATATGGCCAAATAAAAGGAGCCTGTGTGCTGTCATTGCAGGCTGGCAGGGTGATGCAGTGCTGGCACTTCTGGTTGGGCCTGGTCCTGGTGCCTACTGCGTGTTTACTCAAAGATGTTGCTTGGACCGCGTAAGTAGAACAGATTTAATATAAATACATAAGTACTTCATACAGCGACTATTTTACTTAAACCGAAAAGTTTACATAACCCATATTGAGTCTGTGTCAACACTTGCACAGACTATATTATGAATCATATATGTCTGCAAACTAAAACACTCAGACTTTCCTTTACGGGCCTGATGAGCTTATTCCACTTTGCAGCACACGCCGCACTGTGAGGAAGTCTCTGCTAGAGGAGGTGCAGGAGCTGGAGGCACGAGCTGTTGACCCAGGGGCAGCTGTACTTAGGGATGCCAGTGGCCGCAGGTATGACCTTCATGAAATATCACTAGAGCAGATGAGGTTTCTTTTGTTTATTAGCAACAGTCTGTTGAAATTTGATTTAATACTCCTTATACATGTATTTTATTGATGTTGTGTATTGTTTGACTATCAGTTATATTGAGTGAATGTGAAAAAGTGGTATTTTTAACTTCCCAGTGGCACTGTCCACAGCACTGAAGCCAAGGCTGAGGTTCCATAGAGCCAAAGCTGCTCAAAGAGGTAGATTCTGGGTTTGAACTGTCCTACTGTGTGAACTCTGACCTCACATGACCTGTACAAGCTGCTTTGGAGTGACCCTCTCTCTGTTTCTCTAAATCACCTTTGACCCAAATGTCATCCTCACATTAGGTTAATCTCCTGATGTAATTTTTTTATTCTTCCATCTTTGGATTGCTCTGTAGGTGGATCACTTTGAACTGCTGTACAGACCTGGTGTGTTTACTGGATTTGTCTCATAGTTCCCACTGCTGTGATTTAGCCTAATGTGTTGTGTCACTAGAGTCGTGTTAGACATGAATTGTTTGAGAAAGTGGTAGTTACTGTCTTAGGAATGTAAATCTTTCACAACTTGTCTTAATGTTAAGTCAGATGTCAGTCACTGAAATGAGCAGTTTTTTCAGAGCAGTTTGGCTCTTGACAGGAACAGGTGATTTCTGAGGTGTGTTTACTCTAGGAGAGGAAGTGTGTGTGTAGCCACTTGGGTCTTAATGATCCCTTCGCTTTGCCCTGTCCTGGACTGATCCTCCTTTTTTAATGTTAAACAAGCAGGACCTAATCTTTGAACCTCCTCAGTTTAGAATAAGAGGCGTTAGGTAGCGGTGGGCAATGAGGCAGTGAAGCAAAATGGAAAAGAGTACATCTGTGTTTGTAGTACCTCAGCAGATTTTGGGGTAGGCATGGGAAAGTGGTGGAAAAGTAGAGCGCAAAAGAATCTCCAGGGAAGAGTTCAAACAGATCACATCATTGGGCTTTTGTGAATTCATAAGAAGGCCAACATCAGTGGTACTGATCCATCAGCCTTTCATTTATTTCTCTGGTCATCATTTAGTCTTTTATCATTCACTCAGCGCTGTCATCTATCTAACAGACATCATTTTCTTTGGCCAGAGTCTCCCTCTGCAAACTTCAGAGCCTCTTGGTTTTTTCTTTTTCCTTGATAAACACACTAGTGAAAGTTCTCAACGGTCACATACAGTAATAAGAATTTCCCAACACTTTGCTCCAAATTTTAGCCTTGGGAAAGCTGGCTGTAGTCCCCAACACTCTGTTGATCATCATATCAAAACTAGTGTGTCAGCACCAGGGAAGCCCCTCTTGGGTGATTTTAATGCTCTAATGATGATTAAATGTAGAAAATGTATTCTTCGAAATAAAAATGGCCAAAATGCAACATCCTGTCATAGAAATCAAAATTCTGGGGTCCTGACAGTTTCATCCTACACTTCGAGCTAATGACTGTAGTGGCTGCAATGATACTGATGAGACAGGAGAGAACTGAACAAGTGTGCGTGTATGTCCATGCATTTGTGTGCATGCATGCATTTGTGTCCAATATCTGGAAAGAGCTTAGTTATTTTTGGTCACGGAGGAGAGGAGCCGTGACGGCGTGTGGTCTCAGAACAGAGGATCCAGTCTTCTTCTTGGAAAGAGGGGGAGAAGAGGAAAGGAGAGGAGAGGAAAGTAGGGGAGGAGAAAGGGGGGGTGAGGAATAGTTTACTGTAGATGTCCTGTTACTCTGCAGCCACTTTACGACTTAATGTTCAGTTAGGAACAGTTAACATCAACCCAATTACCAAATATATGGTCTCGAATGAGGTTTAGTTGGTTCATTGTTCAATATGAATATGTGCTCATCCTTTTTGTCAATATCCGTTAGTGTTGTTTTTTTTTTTTTTTAACTTTGTAGATTTATGCAGGCAGGAAAAAGGTGTCAAACCTAACATTCAGAGTAGTGCACTAGTAGCTGGACATGTGGTAGTGACAAGTCTGTTTAGTTTCCTTTTCTTGAGTGGTCATGTAAGGTATATGTTTCTTTCCTCACAGTCTAAACGAACGAGCCCATCTGCTGACAAGAGTCTTTAGGAAAACACCTTCAAGTGTAGGACGCTCAAATTCGGTGCAGCAGACTGTGTCACGTGAGTGCCCTTTCCAAACATACATGTATATTACATTAAAGCAGTTATTGTTCAATAACTTAAGGCTAAGAACTACTTTGCTATGACTCCTAATTGTACTGTGTAGCTTTCTTAAATTAATAGTTAGACTTGGGTAACTGTCATTTTTAATCTAAGTGGAAATTTGTGGTACTGCACAAACCATACAGGGACATGACAAGCACATCATACAAACAAAAACAAGGAAAATAGTCGTTGTGAAGTGCTCATCAATAACTGTACATGACAAGATAAAGTACTGCACATCCCCTAGTCCGTGTATTTCCCAAATGCCCACTGACTACAACAACCTATTAAGCTGAGATATTACTCTTGGAATAAATGAGGCTAAAAGTCTGTTGTCCCCGTGACTTTTTCCACAGGTCTTCACAGTTAATTTGTTCTTGTGAGTTTTTTTTTTTTATTTCGTTAACAAAGGATGCTCTTTATAGAATGATGAAGAGCATCAGCAGTAAGAAGCTCTAGTGCTATTGACCCTTCTGAACATTCTTTATCATTATTATCAGCTGTTTCAGTAACTTAAACACAAAAACTGAAGCAACATACTACAGTTGACAAACAGTGAGCGCACACAGCATTATTAAATACTAACAGTAGATATGTTTTTTTAGATTTATTCACTCATCCTCCTCTCTCTGTCTCTTCAGATGGCTATGCCTTCTCTCAGGAGGAGCACGGCGTGGTGTCTCAATCCCAGGTAGTGCGCTCCTACGACACCACCCGCCAACGCCCCAGCCTCTAGCCCTACTCCTGCCCAAGACTTTGGCTCTTCGTAGCAACGGTTGTCAAGGTGACAGCGAAGACAGACTTATGTGACACCCTCACGCCGGGTGACAGACCCCTGCTGTGGCCTTAACTAGAACTATGACCTGACCCCTCGCTGTGGACTGGGGGTCACGGTTAGGCGTGGAGGCCGTCACCGGAGCATGGAGGACTGATCTGAGAGAAGGGACCAGGCTAACTATACGGAATAAACATTGTTATAACTCTCACACAAGCTGCACAGGCATGAGCAATCATATCCACGCACAGACCTGACAAGTCAAACTCAGAGACTGCTTCTCATATCTGTATACCCCACAGACTGGGTTTGGTTCATGCAAGTGTGTGTCAGTGTGTGTGCGTGTGTGTTTGCGTGTGGCATTCCAGTGCGTCTGTATCTGCCTGTGCATGTATGTCAGCACGCATTGGCGCTCCTGTGTTTGTGTGCATGTGTGTGTGAGTCTGCGTGTGCCTGTGTGCGTCTGTTAGCGTCCACGGTTCCCTCTCATCTCCCTCTCGTGAGGTGGGTTTAGCTAATCTGTCATCACATGACGGAGGGGAGGGGTCGTCAAAATAAACACACACTGGCACACATGAATTCCTTAAAAATGGAGGGAGGGAAGCATTGACTGAGGACCGCTGGAGCCCTGAGCCCCATTGCAGCATCAAGCCTCACTGCCAAACACCACAGAGATGTCACTGAGGCAGAACCCTAACCCCAAATGGACCACCACCCAGCAGCCTCTCCCACCCCACTGGGAACACCTTCCACACACAGGAGCAGCCTCTTCCTCTCCTCCTCCTTCCTGCTTATCTCTCTTCCAGCTCTTCATTTCTTCTATCTGTCCATCTCTCAGCCGCTCTGCAGCCTCCACCTCCCTCCTCTGCTGCACATCTCTCGGCCAGTTTTAAAAACCACTCTGTTTCCATTTGTATTTCCTGTTTTTAATTCCGACCGCTCCTGTGATCGCTGATGCCGCCTGTCAAGCATCATCAGCTGAGGTTGAAGCAGCAACAGCAAGCCTGGCATTAGAGCTTCCTCCTTCATTTCTGTTGGAACCTTTTATTTTCCTTTTTTAATTTTTATTAAAGTGGACATGTGTATGTGTTTATAATTTCTTTACTCTTTTCATTAATGCCTGTTTTTGTACTCATACGTGGAGATAATCTCATAGAGGGAATATTTTACTTGAATTAGAGCTAATAGGCATCTAAACAGAAGGGATTTGATTGAGACACTCGCCTGGATCATGTGTTTTTTCTGGCTCTGGGATTTGTCTGAATGTAGAGTCCATTGTCTCGTGCTCTCTGTTGAGGACACTCTGGTCCAGGAATGCAAGATTGAATGGGTGGGAGAAGGGGTTGTCCATCCAAGTCCTAATCATTAAATCTAATCAATCCATGGCCTGACCAAATGTCTCTGTCTTTTTACTGTAACACAAGTCTTATCCTGCACGCAAGCAAGGTTTGTTTCCAAGAAACACTGGCTGAAGTGAGGAAAAGCTTGACATAAAATTTTACAAGTAATGTTTTATACATAAGATGCTTAATATTTCATATATTAACAGATTCAGTCTTCTCCCACGCTCCCACTTAAGACAGTCAGTATAGACAGACCATTAGCAGATTAGTACAGCCCCCATCCCCTTGAGTTTTCCTCCAACTAGACATCCCTTTCCCACCCACCTTCCTGGACACATCCCAGGCCAAACTGACTACAGCTGCTCCAGTATGGAGAATCCATTGGTCGGCGGCCTACCAGGAGCCAGGGAACCATTTCTGCTTTTAAACTCCTCCCCAGTGGCTCCCCAATGGCCCATACCGCTTTCCACATTAGCTCAGTTTGTGGAGAAGCCTGCCAAACTGCATCTCCATAGGATTAGAAGATGTCGTCGGAGGTTTAAAACTGCATTGTTGTGGTGTATCGTTCCTCCTGTGTGAGTCAGGTGATGTGACAGGTATTTGTTCTGTCCACTGTGGGTGGTAGAGCTGTCTGAGAAAGTGTGTAATTAGTGTTTCTAATGGCTTAAGTATGTGTATTTCAAGGGGATTGAGAATGTGACTTCTGTGCACAAATCCATTCACTTCACAGATTACTCACACAAAATATGATTTCACTGTTTAAATCGCAAGTACATTTCTCTGTGTATATTTAGGACAGTTGAGGGTGGTAAAAACTCAAAAGACAGTCACAAATGCAATAATTTCTGTTTTAAAAATTGTTTATTTTTCATTGTTTATATGAAAACTTCACTCCTGCAGCAGGTCCCTGTATTTTAGAGGAAGCAAACACTGGACCAAATTTTCACCATGGTTTTACAGATATTCTTTCCTGGTCAAACACAAGCTGCCTTCTTCCTTTAACAGACATTGTGCTTGGGGTACAGATGAGGTACACAGACACGCCGGTTTCAGTACTATGAGACATCTCAGGCTGCATGCTCAGTGGAGCAGCACATTCCTGAAGTTGCATGTTACTGAGTTACCAGTCCCGTTACAGACCCCCCCCCTACACACACACACACACACACACACACACTCTCGCTGCACAACAGCACAAAGAACAGCTAAAAAAATATTCAACTTTTACTCATTTTTCAGAAAGGCCATTTCTGTTCCTTTCTTAAGTGGAAAATAATGATTCAAAGCTGCCCTGGAGCAGAGTTTGCCCTCAGTTAATGCGCTGAACTGTGGGAGTGTTAAATACACACATATGCACACACCTCACACTGAAGTGAAGGGGCAGTTGGCAGAGTTTTTGCTGTATAATTAACTCTAATCTTCAAAAACGGCCTCTCACTCCCTCTCTGTCACACACTCGCACTTTGTAGGTACATTAACTCCCGGCCTCGCATGAATATTTTCATTTTCTGGTTGTGTGTGTTTCCGCTTATGGCAGTTGGGTCAGTATTTTTTTCTGTTTTTTCTTTTTTTTCTTCTTTTTGGGTGGCAAGGGAGGGAGTTGTATAGTAGGGTGGAGCGTCACAGTCTATGTCCTGTGTTCACTTCATTAGAGTTTAAATGGTCTACAGGGAGATTGCGACTGCCTTTCACATCACACCACCTGCATTTCCCATTACACACAGCTAACATACAGTTACTCATAACGTCCACATCCCTCCACTCTTCACACACATACTCCCACATATACAGTACAAACATTTTATCTCATACTTTCTTTCCACATACTTCAAACAGATTTGTATTGTATACAAAGTTGTATTGTATAAACCATTCACAACCATTTACAAGTGCAGATGTGCACATGGCATAAACACAGCATGTGGTCTTTTTTTTTTTTTTTTGCTTGAATATCCACTTTGCATACAGTTCACTGCAATAAATCATCCAGTCATCACTCATTCCTGCACATATAAGCCAACAAATCTTTTTCCTCACTCTCACATACACATAGTTACAAACACAAACACTTGCACAGTCTTTATTGGACTGCAGGCTGCACTGAAATGTGCAGGATTACCCATCTGAGCCCTATAAACCACCAATATGCAGTTTTGTCTTTGTATCAAGACAGAAGATTGTTTATGCATCCATCTTACCCCATTACAGGCTGAGCTTAGCTCATTCCAACTTGTCAAGAGATCATATGACACACTAAACAGATACACACCACACACAATAGCAGGGCAGGCTCTGCTGCCAGCAAGGCTTTATGAGTCCTTCATGTGAGTCTGACTCCCTGCGTTTCTTTTTCCACTCTGGCAGCTTCCCCAAAAGGTCTCTGGGGCAGCTCTCACAGGTTTAACTTCACAACTTAGTTTTCACAACAAAGTGGCCGAGTGGTCTGCATGCTGGCCCCTCACACAGTCACTGGAGGGTATTTCTGGTCACTGGTAATACTGGATCCACCAGTGGGAGGAGGGCAGGGGGACTGCAGGGGTCTGTATCCTCCCTGGGTTGGGTCAAGGAAGGTTGGGGTGGGGGACACGGGGTGGGCATAGCCAATGTACTGCGGATGTAAGAACTGTCCCTGGTGAGGCATGATTTGGGTGGCTTGCTGGCAGTTGAGTACAGAGAAGTTGGTGGGCATGTTGACAAAGACGCTGGCATCAGGGGGCAGGCAGCAGGAGGCCTGAGCCCGCATGAGAGGAGGGGGGGCAGGGCGGGGGGCAGCTGGGGGGGCAGAGGAGCTGGATGATGTGGCTGTGCTGGACTGGCGTGATGACGAGCCTCTGGATGTGCCCACGCTTGACATCATGGGGATGGTTTCCAAGAGGCGACCACCACTGGCCCCACCTCCGGTTGCACCTCCAGAAGACAGTTCCTGTTTGGGACGGAGGCAGCGGCAACAGCAAACAGCCACCACAGAGCCCACCAGGATGAAAGCTACAAACACTGAGCCAACGATCAGGAAGGGCACATAGATGGGCACTGCAACAGAGGAGGAAAAACACACGTTAGCTTTGACAGTTAAAAAGCCTGGTTTTGTGTCACTTCTAAACCTTCATGTCCTCAGTCACAGATTGAGTAAGACAGTGAAACAAAAGTTTGAGCAGAGAAAAGTGTTTGGATTAGAGACGAAGAATGAAAGTACACTGGAGTTGGGTCCCTGGGGAGTCTCAGGCTCTCATTAGCAGTTATTAACTTTGTTTTGATCTGTTTTAATCCTTGCCTCCCTGCCGTGTCCCCACCGCTGCTCAGCCTCCTCGACCCTCCACCCCTCAGTGTGTGTGTTTGCATGGGTGACATTCTTAAGGCAGGCTGCCAGCAGATATTTGTGACCCTTCTTTTTCTACAGCTATTTATGACCAAGCCTTTGAAAATAAGTTACTCAAGTTGAACTACAGTACTTGGCTTTTGCTTAAAGAAAGGCATTAAAGTGGGCTGATTTAATGGTGCTGAATGGGAGGTTATTCAGCCTTTAAATCAAAAGGAGTAAAGCCATTCCTGTTCTGACTTTTCCTTTCTTTGTATCTAAAACTGCAAATCATACTTGAAACAATACACTGGTGCAAAACTCACAACTTCACCAATTAAAGAGTCATATGGTTTCAACACACAGTTGAGGCGTTATTAAAAAGGTAAATGTCCTGGCATTTTTATGCATGAGGATCTTGGTTTCAGGTCTTCAAATTTGTTATGAGTTCAGGAGAAACTCCAACAACAACTTTGAAACAAGATCAACAAAAACTTTTCTATGGAAATAGCAGATTCTGTTCTAATTGTACGTTTTGGCCCATAAACGAAGGCACAGAAAGAGCACTGCTGGCAGCAGTGGGGTGACAAGCAACATGAGGTCACTGCTGAGGTGTTTTCCGCAGCTGTAAATTCCCATGCATGCTCCCACAAACACCTTACAAACAATAATGACCATGTTACATTATAAATGATTTACTGTGTTTTATTGTTCCCACAGGGTGTAGTTATTTTCCGCTTTGAATATGCCCATGTGTTACAGCCTGTAACTGTATGCCAAAGAGAGGTGGCAAGTGGCTCTAGTTTCCTTTTGTCTCTGGGCTCTTTGAAATACATCCACGGCCTTGAGAAACTTTTGAGAATGCTCATCAAATGAAGCCGGGTATTAAAAGGATTACTACATGAAACATGTTGGGAGAGCTGGAGGTCATTCATTTGGCTGAGGCATTAAGTCTAGGTGACAAAAGACATAGGCCAGGGGCAGAGGAGGCTGAGACACAGTGATATGAATAAAGGCAGGACCTTGACCCATTTCCCTTTGTCAAGAGGTGGTGTCAACTTCAGAAGCTAATGTACCTCACAGCTACACACCTTCCAATAAACAGGTTTTAACAGGAACTCTTTGGATACGACTGTTACAGTACTACATATAAGTTACAAGAACAGAAAATGTCCCAGGGAGCATTTCACTGCCCTCTTTTCCTGCACTTACATAGTCTTGACCTTAACATCTTTGCTTCCACTCCCTTTTCCTGCATGGCTGATGGGGATTACCAAACTGCAAAAACTTTCTACTTGTGTTACTTCACTGGAGAGCTGCTTTCCAAATAGCTGTGCTGTAAATCAGTGATGGAGGAAATAAGCATTACACAAAGTTCAGGGACTGAAAATATATCCCAGCTCTGTCAAATTATGACTTGTCTGTTATATTCCTGATTTTCAAAAGACAAAATTTCTGGTTGTCTCCTTTTGGAAAGAATCACTCCTATTGTTCCCTGTCACTCTTCAACACCTGTTGCTGTAGTTGAGCTGTGGCAGCCATGCTGCAGTAACAGCAGCCCCCTCTCCTAAGCTCTTGTTTTGGGCAAAGTCTTTGTGGCTGGCTGGCTGGACTCTCCCTCATCTCCCTCAGCGATCCCCACGGGCATTCTCCTGTTCCTAAAAACCATATGTTTCTTCATGTTGAAGCACATTAATAATTTCCTGCCTGTTACTCACTGACATCACAGTGTGTATCTTTGTTGGATGATTAATAGGCTGAAAGCTTAAGAAAAATGAATGAAATGCACAAACTGGGTCCTGCATTTAAAAAAAACAAACTTCCTTTATTCTAAGTGAGGAAAAAGTCTGCTTTTCTTTAACTTATTTTGGCTAGAGGCCACTGAATGAAATGTATACACCGCTTCCTGCGGTGATAAGGCATGATAGTATTAGCAAATGACAGATTATAGCTGAGGTCCAAAAGAGGGCATATCCTCCTGGGAAACATGAAATCAGTCAGTGTTGCACTGTTTGTCTGCTGTCTAATATTTGCCCTGGTGCAGTTATTCAGTGTATGATGCAGCTTCAAGAGGCTTAATGGTAGATTACCTTATGGGAATGTAAGCAAAGATAAATGGAGTGGGGTAGCAGTGTGTATTGTCATGTAATCCACCACTAAGATGGAAAGTATAGGTTATACTTTGCCTCTGGGTTCGTTTGGAGCCTCTCTTGACTAAATTTAATGTATGTGTAGGATAGTGTTTGAAGCGGCTCTGAGTGTGAATCCCTTCAAAGCCCAGAGACACCAGAGAGACTACAACAAGGGGGGGGTTCATTAAGGAGGTCTGCGATGGGAAAGTGAGTCTGATAGGAAATGATACATAAGGCACTTTGAGTGTTTTTTATATGAGCTGAGCTGTCAGCGCCTCTGTCCGCCTGAACCACTGTCCAAGATCCGGTCAAGTCCAAACTTGATCCCCGTGGGGACAGAGCGATCTGAGCCCAGCCCTCTGCACTGTTACAGACCAGAACAAACACAGCTATTTATAAAGTGCAGCACAGCACAGTTTGCCATTTGTGAGTGCAGTTAACTGGTTTTTGGAGGAGTCTGCTGTCTCCTGTGCAGCTGTCGTTGCCAGCCGGGACAGGCAGCAGATGAACCTTTTACGGGGAGATACTGGAGGCCGGATGGGTTTATGAGTAGAAACTGAAGCCTCGAAATGGGCTGAAATTTATTATATCAACTCACCCAAATGATAATTTTCATGTAAGACGACCTTTCAGTTCACTTTTATTCAATCCCATTTAGAATCATATAAATTTATGAAGTACTTGAATAAGTGCAGGAAGTTATTTATTTAACTTCAGTTGCTTCCTCCATGTCTTGCAGACTACCTCATACATAAATCATAGTAAAGCGGATGAGGATAACTTGAGCTTGTTGAATGTCAGACACTCAGGAGGGACCTCCCAAACACCCAGGCCACCAGAACCACCAAGTATTTACATAAAACCTAAATATTTGCTCTTTACATAGGCATTTTAATTCCTCATATCTTTGAGCGCCCTTCTGTTTTTATTTGCGTTTCAAACTTTTGCTTTAAGATAGTAACCACTGATGACATTATTTGTGTTTGCATGTTAATTCATAGGTTTATACCTGCACCGGAGTCCTTGTTCTCCTTGTTGTCTGTCCCGGGCTCTTGCGTCTGTCGGTCGTTGTCGCAGCTCCCCTGGTCCAGCCGTGCGTCCGTGCTGGAGCAGCAGTAGCGCAGTTCACATTTCCCGCAGCAGATGATCGCGTCCTCTCCATCTATCTTCTCCGGACACTGGAATCCCTCTTTCCACACGCCCTGGGAGTCGTGCCAGCCGTGGCAAAACTCGCCGCTGGCCTTCACGTCGATAATGACCAGGAGCAGAGTTACAATCACGGTGACAGACATCGGAAAACCTCCTCCCCACATCCTCGGCCAGGTGGCCCGGGGCCGCACGCTGGCGCACGGAAAGAGACAGAGAGGCTTTCACTCCCCTCGTCTAACCTGGTTAGGGGGCTGATAAGGTGTATCAGTGCGATAAAGGGAGCTGAGGGGATGGAGTGTGAAAGCAACAAACCACTTAGGTGCTGTCATTTGTTGGGAGAATCTCGTGCGTAAAATCACATCCAACGTCTCCAAAAAGTGACTCCGTTATGTAGGTGTTTATCCAAGAGTTTTCTCACACTACTAAAGTTACAAATACCACAAACTGTCTCGTTTAAACTCCAGCTGTAACACTACAAATTTCTGCGTAAATCCAACATGGAAAGCCTAAAAAGTCTCCTCTTTCACGGGAGCCAAACCGTTCCGGTGTCCTCTTCAAATGCTTTTCCACTAAGATGCAAAGAAAGCACCGGTCGTAGCCTGATCCATGGGCGCACTGCTGCTGTCAGTCCCCAGTCCTCTCACCGCCAACCCGGTGCGCAAAAGAAAAAAATCAGACTTTTCTGGCTTAGTCCGCATTGTTGGTCAAAAGTCACTAAACCAAGTCAGGGGCAGTCTAGACCGATTGAACTAAAGCGCGCAGAGTCTATCCTACTTCTGCGTCAGAGAAAGGGGCGTGTA
Source organism: Sphaeramia orbicularis (assembly GCF_902148855.1). Classification (NCBI taxonomy): domain Eukaryota; kingdom Metazoa; phylum Chordata; class Actinopteri; order Kurtiformes; family Apogonidae; genus Sphaeramia; species Sphaeramia orbicularis. The sequence continues at coordinate 19,496,158 of NC_043976.1, read as the reverse complement.
AAAAGTAAAATGCACACCTCAACATAGTAACGCAAGGATTGGAATTTATGGTGTGAAGATGAGTAGGACCTGAGAAAACTGATTAATTGTCTATAAAATATGAAATGATGAAATTATTAAAGAAAAAAATCTCACCAAATAGTAATAATATACTAAATGAATGAACATGTTAAATCAATATCCTTTTAGTGTCCTTTTGAAAGAGATGGTGACTATATTTGCTTTGAAACATACTGCTACACTTTGTTTCAAGGCTGTAATTACGGATGTTTTTGCTGTTAATCGCTGCCATTTGTAACTGTCAGAGCAAGAAGCCACATTCTCAACATCTGTCAACTACCACTTATGGAGTCAAAGTGGTGCTTTTATTTTGAAGGCAACACATTTTATTTTTGTGGGAACGATGCTGTATGGCTGAAATCAGCATTATTTCAGGAGTTTCCTCTAAGTAATTGCTCTAAAGATTAGAAGATTTTTTTTTTTTTCGTTAGTTTGTTTTTAGAAAAATATTATTTATTTTTTATTCTCCTGGCTGAAAGAATTTGACATTTTTAACAATTTCCTCACAACCTTGAACAAAGTTCACACCGCTCCAAAAAGCCAACAGCGGATTTTCGTGGGGATTCTGCCATCTAGTGGTGTTATCAGATGTTTGCTCCTTTTGTAACATCTGCAGAGAGAAAAAAATATACCTCATACCAATGACTTTTTGAAATGTTATTAATTATTTTGGTTCTAGATGTCTTATTTCTGATGCTAAACAACTTCTTCTTTCATTTCTAGCGTTGGACTACAATATCCAGAATGTATAGTTTTACTAGATTATGGGCTGATCTTTATTGATACTTTGCATAGCATCTTTAAAAGTTTACCAAGTGCTTTAACAGCAAACGGGGCAATCAGAACACTAAGTACAGTTAACCAAATAGTAGTGGACAAAGCTTATAAAGAAAAAACTACAAGCAAGCTTAGAAATACTTCATTAAAATTAAATAAAACAAAATCAGGCAAAAAAGAGGAGACATCAGATCATAAAAATAGTGAAAGTGTTAACATTTTACAATAAAAGGAATAAAAGGGAAAGAAAAGCTAATAAAGGCAATGGGAGAAATACTACATATACTATACATATACATATACATACTATACTATACATATACTACAATACAAGAAATACTACAATAACTTTTATTAAAAATATTATTAATAACTATTCAAAATAAAAAGAATATACACTGCTAAAGCAAGAAAGGAAATAAAACAAAAAAGGATGCTAAAAATCACATAAAAGCAAAGTCTATAGAATATGCGTCTATATCTATATGCGTTTAAAGTGATTTAAAAGATATTAACATGTATTTAAAAAAAGTTGCTTTCAGTTGATGCATTATTCACAATAAATCTTACTGTCTAAAATGATGACACTAACGGAAGTTTTATTGTTCCCTTAACGCAGGGGTGTCGAACTCATTTTAGTTCAGGGGCCACATTCAGCCCAATATGATCTCCAGTGGGCCGGACCAGTAAAATAATAACAGTGAAAAAAGTAAAATTACATTATGAAAGTGTTTACATCTACAACATTTCCTTAAAAATCTGAATAACATGAATGACTTGAAATGTCTTAAGAAAAATAAGTGCAATTTTAACAATATTCCGCCTCAGTTTATCAGTTTGTCATTTACACATGTGCGTTACAACTTACATTACAATTACAAATACACAAAACATTTAGTAACAGGCAGAATATTGGTAAAATTTGCATGTACTTCTCGTACAATGTTTCAGGTCGTTCATATTTGTTCAGGTTATTCACATTTTTTGTAAAAGGATAGTTTGTTAATATAAACATTTTCATGTAATTTTACTTTTTTACACTAAAACAAAGATAAAATCTGCACTTTTCATTATTTAGATGTTATTATGATAATATTTTACTGGTCTGACCCGACTGAGATCTATTTGTTCTGTATGTGGAACCTAAATTAAAATGATTTTTACACCATTGATTGTTAGTATTTTCAGGGTATTTCATCCTGCGGGCCAGACTGGACCCTTTGGCGGGCCGGATTTGGCCCCCGGGCCTTGTGTTTGACACCTGTGCCTTAACGGATCGCAAAGAGAGCCATTACTTCATTTCCCATTATGCTTTGGGGTGAAGCGGTGTCCGTGGTAACAACACAGGAAGTGGCGCGCAAGTGTTGAAAAACTGTCACACAACAAACTGAAGATTTAGCACTGTTTAACTTCAACAGCTTTCCAAATTAGTGTTACGAAGTTTAATAAATGTCTTGTCGTGGCTTTACATCGTAAAAGGTTAGTGCTATTTCAATATTTAAAGAATGTTTAGCTAACGGTAGACAAACCTTTAGCTAATACAACAGATGAATGGAGTTAGCTTAAGTTTACACGCACATATTGTGGTGCATTAGTGTTGATTATATGTAAATCACAAAGTAACAGAGTATTGTTTATGAGTATGGTTTACCCCTTGGCTTTTTGGTCTTTTATTACTGCTAACAGATGTCATTTGTGAGAACGGGGCGACCACAACATCACACTAAAGGGAAAAAGCCTGTGCGGCCCAAGAAGGCAGGAGCCCCCAAAGGAGAATGGGTGGTGAGTGCAGATACCTGTTGTACCTGATCAAAACTTGAGTGAATAACGTGATGATACAGTAATGACTGCTGTCTGTTTTGATTTCAGAGCACTGTGAATGACCTGTCTGTGCACAAGCTGACCCCTGCAGAACTGGTAAGGTTTATGATCCAGTCTTTGTATAGGCTGTGGGATTTCATGTCATTATTTACCTGTGAAGCAATTCATAGTGTTTCATGCATTTGAATGTACTTGGGCTGGAATATTTCTGCCTTATCACGTGTTTTTCCTGAAACAGTTAAAATAAATAAAAACTTCAATAATTGTATAATGAATTCAATGTCGTCACACTGTTCTCTTCTTCAGAGTCATCGTCATGAAATCCATAAGTCTCACAACAAGACAGCGGCTCAGTGGGAGCTGAGAGAGAAGGCCTTAAAACGTCGTCTCAGACACAATGGGAGTCCAGCACCTCTAGACCAGGCTAGCCTCAGCATCATCAGGGAGGTGGGTATGAAGATTTATGCGTTACTTAGTGTGTCTGGCTATACTTACTCCATAGAAAGATTTTTCCCTTTTCTGTTTCTGTGTTGGCTTTCAAAATAGAAATCTTGACTTCCTGCTCTCTTTTTCTCTATTGTAATGCTCTCTCTCATCGTTGTGATTTGTACATCTGCAGGTGTTCTCTGACCAGCTGCTGCTGCAGGATGTGCTTGCTCGTTCAGACAGAGCCATGGCGGTGGTCAAAGACTTGTTTGGAGATGCTCCCCGCAGACAGACTGGTAGAAAACATCTCATCTTCATAGTTAAAGTTCATCTTGACGATAAAAGCACATGAATGATGTTTGCCAACTCCCAGTTACATACGTTTTAGAAAAGTAGTTGCTTTATTGTTTATTCTTGACTTTTTTACTTGTGTCATTTTGTGGAATACATTATTTTTTATGTGTATATTGTTTCTACTATTGTACATGATTCTACAGGACATCCCAGTGTGACCATGGCTCCAAACTGTGACTCTGACTTACCACTTCCTGTCCTCCAAAGGCCAGATCCTCCAACTCAACTATCTCTCCTCAGCCAGTCTATGATGGACCAACAGGTGTCAGTTTGCTGGTTTAAGATTATTGTGGTTTTGCTTGACATAAATATTTGTATATTACTTCTTAAAAGAGGTTACATGCGGTAATGCTATTACCAAATGTAGCTTTTTTTAATACATAAGGTTTCAGTTGATGTTAATGTGCTTGATGTGTATATTGGTAAATTCCAGGCTCTTAATGAACTTCAGACTTCAAATGAAGACCACAGTGATGAAGACGCAGCTGGTAGCTCAGACTACAATGTAATCCGAAGGTATTAATGTAAAAAACAAAAACAGACGATATGTGCTCATACCAGTATCTTCTATTAAGATCAACTTAAAGGTGCCCTTGCTTAGGAGGACTTTAAGCCATGGTGCAACATTTTGCTTACAGAACTAACATCCGTAAAATGAAAACAAGGGCTACAGGCAAAGTGTTGCAGCAGCAGACACTTCATCCAGGCTCTCGGCAGGTGGACAGAGATAGTGTTCCTGTAACCCCCCCCACAGTAGGCAGACCACCAGACCAGACAGGTATGATGAATAGATTGGTGTCCTGAAAACATGCAGGTTAGATTTACTGCTGATCATCATGCTGATATCACTGAAATCCAAAAGATAAATAATTTTCTACAGAGAAAATTATCCCATTTTGTTTCAGCTCTAAATGCTACAGTGGCTGTCCAGCGTGTTAGATGTTCACAGAGCCAGTCTGGGGAAGACAAGCAGGATCCTTCACCTTTGGTTTCTCAGGTTCTAAACTATGAACAGCTACCCAGCCAGTCAGGTATCAGCTAGACAATACCTAATATATCATGTCTTTAAATTACTTTTTAAACATACTGTGCTCAATAGAAAAAAAATACACTGTTTGATAAAGCCTCTCTATATTTTTTGGTTTGATCTGTGTTTTCCAGGGCGGAAGACCAGGAAGTGTGTTTCTCAGAGTTCAGAGCTGAATGGGTCTTCCTTTGCCTCTCTCAGTGGGGACCAGTCCAGTCTGGGCCTGTTGCAGTCCATGCTGGGTCAAGTGGAGGCAGACTTGGATTCCTTGAGTCCTAATACTGTGGCAGCATCAGCACAGAGTCCAAAACACCACCAGACAAAAGGCCTCACTGGATTCTCTGTGGCCTTGGTGTCCACACTGGGACGCTTGGTGCACCTCCTCAAACAGGTACTCCTCTATCAACTCTTGATTAAAATCTGCCTCTGCAATAGGATTTTATACATACAGTGGGGCAAAAAAGTATTTAGTCAGCCACTGATTTTGCAAGTTCTCCTACTTAGAAAGATGAGAGAGGTCTGTAATTTTCATCAGAGGTACACTTAAACTATGAGAGACAAGATGAGAAAAAAAATCCAGGAAATCATATTGTAGGATTTTTAAAGAATTTATTTGTAAATTATGGTGGAAAATAAGTATTTGGTCAATAACAAAAGTTCAACTCAATACTTTGTAACATAACCTTTGTTGGCAATGACAGAGGTCGAACATTTCCTGTAAGTCTTCACCAGGTTTGCACACACTGTAGCTGGTATTTTAGCCCATTCCTCCATGCAGATCTCCTCTAGAGCAGTGATGTTTTGGGGCTGTCGCTGGGCAACACGGACTTTCAACTCCCTCCACAAATTTTCTATGGGGTTGAGGTCTGGAGACTGGCTAGGCCACTCCAGGACCTTGAAATGCTTTTTACGGAGCCACTCCTTCATTCCCCGAGCGGTGTGTTTGGGATCATTGTCATGCTGGAAGACCCAGCCATGTTCCATCTTCAATGCTCTCACTGATGGAAGGAGGTTTTGGCTTAGAATTTTACGATACGTGGCCCCGTTCATTCTTCCCTTAACACGGATCAGTCGTCCTGTCCCCTTTGCAGAAAAACAGCCCCAAAGCATGAGGTTTCCACCCCCATGCTTCACAGTAGGTATGGTATTCTTGGGCTGCAACTCAGCATTCTTCTTCCTCCAAACACGACGAGTTGAGTTTTTACCAAAAAGTTCTATTTTGGTTTCATCTGAACACATGATATTCTTCCAATCTTCTTCTGGATCATCCATATGCTCTCTGGCAAACTTCAGACGGGCCTGGACATGTACTGGCTTAAGCAGGGGGACACGCCTGGCGCTGCAGGATTTGAGTCCCTCTCGGCGTAGAGTGCTACTGATGGTAGCCTTTGTTACTTTGGTCCCAGCTCTCTGCAGGTCATTCATCAGGTCCCTCCGTGTAGTTTTGGGATTTTTGCTCACCGTTCTCATGATCATTTTGACCCCACGGGATGAGATCTTGCATGGGGCCCCAGATTGAGGGAGATTATCAATGGTCTTGTGCGTCTTCCATTTTCTTACAATGTCTCCTACAGTTGATTTATTCACACCAACCTGCTTGCCTATTGTAGATTCACTCTTCCCAGCCTGGTGCAGGTCTACAATTTTCTTCCTGGTGTCCTTCGACAGCTCTTTGGTCTTGGCCATGGTTGAGTTTGGAGTCTGACTGTTGGAGGCTGTGGGCAGGTGTCGTTTATACAGATAACAAGTTCAAATAGGTGCCATTAATACAGGTAACGAGTGGAGGACAGAAGAGCTTCTTAAAGAAGAAGTTACAGATCTGTGAGAGCCAGAAATCTTGTTTGTGGGTGGCCAAATACTTATTTTCCATCATAATTTACAAATAAATTCTTTAAAAATCCCACAATGTGATTTCCTGGATTTTTTTTTCTCATTTTGTCTCTCATAGTTGAAGTGTACCTCTAATGAAAATTACAGACCTCTCTCATCTTTCTAAATTGGAGAACTTGCAAAATGAGTGGCTAACTAAATACTTTTTTGCCCCACTGTGCATGGTCAAAGCAGGAAAGAAATTGCTTTCTGTCAGCGTATGTATTCAGTGTAGATAACTGTATTACTTTGACATCTTGACATCATTATGTTCACAAGACATGTTTGAACTACAATGTCTCTCAGCGGGAAGACGAAGCCCAGAGGGGGGCTCAGGAGAGGAGACGGCTGGAGGAGGAGCTGAGGGAGCAGCAGAGGCTGATTGATGCACTCACTGCTGAGACCATGGCTCTGAGAGAAGAGGCTGCTACCCTGCAGGTGAGATGACCAACACCGTCTGGTAGCACAATGATATCCAGCTGTGGCAAAAGTTAGGATATCACTGTTTGTTTACAGGTGTGGTTTAGCAAAACCTCCAATAATGCAAATAAATCTAATTTGTATTCATTTTGTTTTCAACACAATACTCATGTTTTAACCTATAAATCAGTATTTGGTGCTATAACTCTGAATTGACTGGATCCGCAAAGGATGGGTTACCTCTAAAATATGTCACACATTTAGTACAATCCATTGTAATAGCTATTAAAATAGGCCCCACTAAAATTATTTGCTATATTGAATACTTCATTCATGTTGGGTTTAGTGTCTCACAGCATGTCTTAATTCCACAGGACACTGTGCACTGGACAGAGTGGCACAGAGAACAGTAGCTATGACTTCATTAACAGCAGATCAGTCAGTATCTGATGGTCATTATTGTTTTGTGTGTTCTGCAGCTGTTATGTTCCTCAGTTGTGGAATATTAAGGATATAGGGCTATGTAATAAAACAGCTTGCATTATTTATATTTATGTACCAAAACTGAGAGAAAGCGCCAACTGTCCTGATCCCTCCAATAGCTGACTAAATATTTCACACTTGAAATGATTTAACATTAGTTTAATATCATTCAAGCTTCACACATTTTAAGATTTGAAGAAATAGTAAGAGACAGTGGACCAGAAGGGAGTTTAGACACAGTTAACACCATGCTTCAGCAGAAAAATTACATATAGCAGTTTGGACTAGTCTCTTGTGAAGTAGATGTTCTTTGCACCATGGCTTAGTTATACACATCTGCATAGAAAGGCAATGACTTTATGCCCAATGTATGAATTCCCTTATTTGCAGTTTTGGCCCATGAAAGCTGTGCAATCCTTCAGTGGATCTAGCCATGAGTGTTTATGAATCATGTTCTCAACCTGTGTTCCACATTACTGTTGGCTTAATCAAATTCGTGAAGTTTTCAGTGAGGTCCAGGTTTGGAAAATTTTGTATTTCTCCTTTTTCCAGAGCTGTTGTGTCCAGATTTAAACTCAAATGATAAAATATTTACTCTGAAAGCAGGGGGCAATATTTCTGTGTTCATCTATTGGTGGATTCTCTCAGGTGAAGTTGCAGGAGCAGACTGCAGAGCTAGAGCAGAAGTTGGACACGGTGGTGTTGGTGATGGGGGGACTGGGGCTTCTTGAGACAGAGTTTAATCCACCTCAAGACTGTGACGTCAGAGCTCCAGGTTTGTCTGTACTTGTTTACTTGTATGTAAATATCTGTGATGTAAATTATGTGTAATTGTTTAAAACCTGTGCAGTGTGTCATGCTTCACCTGTTCCCGGGGGAGTTGAAACACAAATGTCTCGAGTGTCTCCTGCTGTGCTGCTGTCCCCCCCTCAGCAACAAAACAACGGGCCACATATTCCTGGTAACCACCTCTGTGTGCTTCTCTACTCATTCAATCTAATTTCATCTGCTTACATCACACAGTGCTCACAGGGTAATTTTTCTTTGCCCATCTCTTCCATAGTGATTAATCCTCTTCCTGGAGATATTCTGCGTTCTTGTGAGGACATCAAGACCCACAGCTCAGCCTCGAGCCTCACCAGCCTGCCCTGCACCTCCTCTCTGTCACTAAGCTCAGAACCTCTCAGTTCGCACATGTCTCCAGAGGCCATGCTGGCTGAGATCGCTCAGCTCAGCAGACAGAACGAGTTGATGAAGGCACAGCTTAGTCAGGCCAAGAGTCTGGGGTCAGGGGAGGGAGGATCGCCCAGCAGTTGGAGAGAGGACAGACGGTTGAGCTCTGACAGTAGAAGCATACGTCAAAATGTTGGAGAGAAGAGGATGTCAGGGTCCAGCAGCACAGGGAGACACAGCAGACAGAGGCAACATGTTCACGCTGCTGAAAGTGAGCAGGAGGCTCAGCAGGTGAGATGAAACTTCTCAAGGTGACCATTCAATGTTTACAGCTATATTATAAAAGCCAGGTGACCTCTGTGTGTGTGTGTGTGTGTGTGTGTGAAATGTGTCTAGGGATTCACAAAACAACCAGAAAGAGCTGACTCCTGCAGTTTGGCATACTTACGTATTTTGGGTCAAGGACCACAGAGGCGAAAACTGCATATTGATGCAACCTATACTTTTGGAGTTATTAGTTTTTGAAATTACAATAGGTTTACAGGCGGACTGCAGACGAGTCCATGGTCCATGTTGATGTCAATACAAAACGAAATGCGGGCCATTCTGTTTCTCCCTAATCTGTGTGTTACACCAGTAAGTTTAGCTCAGCTCAGCTCCCCATATCAACTCTACTGCTTCTAGAATCCGTGAATTCCCACAGGTCAGTGCACTCGTTAAAGTATGTTTGTACTTTGCTGAGAAACCTGCTATTTAAAATACTACATATGAAGCTTCTAAAACTGTAAAGGGAAGGAGCCTCCTTTCTGAAGATGAACCCATAAATGTTATAATTGTATAAAGGATTAGTTCATGCTGCCTCACCCCAAATTGTGAGTTTTTATAATTTTCATAATAGTTTCAGAGAAATAAATTAACTATTGCTACAGAAAATATACAGTCAAGATGTGGGATTTCCCTAAGCTGCAGTTAACATGATTTGTTGTAATTAATATTTTTTTCTCAGGGCCAAATAAAATCTGTGTTGAGCCTAAAGTAAGAAAATTAAAACTACAGATATTAATTCATGAAGATGGAACATTTTTTATTTCTGAAGTTTATTTTTTATTTTAGAAAGAACCATTAACATGAATACATGCTGCAAATTATCCCATCTTTCTTGTATGGTCAGTAATTTCAACCAAATCCAGTGAAACTATTGGTTGGTGTTGAAGGTTGGAATAAACATAATCAAAAGCAGGGTTTGCTCTGAGGGCCTAACTTCAAAAATGTAGAACAAAGAAAAGTGTTTGAAGGAGAGATGAATGACTCTGAAAGGTCCCATGAAAATGACATGAACAGTGAGAGCCAAGGAGAGATTTTCTATGATTCCACTGGACTACTACCATGCTGAATCAGATCCAAATCAAGGCTTTGGGTTTTGTGTGTTTTTTTTTTTGTTTTTTTTTTACATGTAACATATTTTTCACTCTTTAGGCAGAATCACCGAGCACCTTCAGCGCGATCAGTGTAGAACAGCGCCTCCTTGAGCTGAACAGACAGAGTGCGGCCGCCAGGAGTCGCCTGTTGGAGCTCATTGAACAACAGAAACAAAGTGCTTCTACCAAAGTTTCCCCTTCTGCCTCCCCCATCCCTCCATCAGCTTTCAGCCCAAATACAGGTACGACACAGTGACATTAGCAGATAACGTCTGTGTGTCTGTGTGTGTTGTAACATATCCTGTCATTCTCAGAAATAAGGTCAAGTCCAGATGTGTCCATGCAGAAACAGGAGTTACAGGCTGGTGGTGGTGATAAGGGGTGAGTAGATCTCCAGTATCACAGAGATACTTCATGATAAGGAACAGAACATTCAGTTTGTTTGAAAATGAAAATTTAAAGATGCACCTCATTTTTGCACCTCCACTCTGTTTTAAATATGTATATAGTCTGTATAGTTTTTATTACTATTATTATTATTATTATTTTTGTATTCAGGGTTCCTACGCAAGTATGGAAAAGTATGGAATTTGATTTTATAAATTTCCAGGTCTGGAAAAGTATGGACAATGTAAACAAATGTATGGAAAAATATTCATGACTGTTACCACTGCTCTATTTTCTAAAACATAAAATTATGAATATCTAAAAAAAAGAAATGGATCAATCTGTTTTTTTAAGGCACTTGCTGGCGTTCAGAAAATATTTGGGCCGCTTGACTAGTTGAATGCCCCGCCTTCTGCTCTTATCCTCCTCCAACCCATTTTAAGGCCCGCCCAGGTGTGGTCAAGTTTCACTGCTGCTTCGATGGACAGGTGATGTCCACACAGTGTTGGTGAGCGAGCTATTCAACATGCCTTGTTTGATTGATGGCAGAACTCATAATGGGTAGATGTAAATTCTCTGACAACTGGCTCATAAATCCCAATTATAAAGACTGGTTGGTTGGTTGGATTTTTTTTTACCAAGACATCTGGAAATTAGGGTCTGGAAAAGTATGGAATTTTGAAGTTTCAAATGTGTAGGAACCCTGTATATTGTTTTTTGCACTATCTTTATGCATCCACACTTTTACTTGCACTTTATTCTGTTGCTGCCTTAACTGTTGAATTTCCCTGTTGTGGGATTAATAAAGTCTAATCTAATCAAATGAACTATCTATTGTTACTTACAGAGTTGCATAAAGTCAGAAACTGTGCATCACTATTATATTTCTGTGCTGCAGAGGTACGTTGAATGAAGTCTCATCATTTCAAAGTGTCAGAGGAGAAGCCAGTGAAGGCAAAGCAAAGGTATAAACAAACATGCACTGATTCAGATTTGAACAACCTGAAATCTGAAATCACCCTTTTTTTCCTCAACAGGTGGAGAAGCAGAGAGTGCAAGAAGGTTGGTTTGCCTTGTCTGCTCATGTGAGATGACAAGAAGAGGAGAGTTGATTCCACCCGAGGAACTTTCGGACCTCTTTGTAATGTTTTATTTAATTTCATCTATTCTTTTTAAATTACGGAAATAAATGTTTTTAGAATAAAACATTGTGTTGTTTGTCCATTTTTTTCCACACACACTTATAAACTATAGCTACAATATAATATGTCATATGCAGCCTGAAATCTCTCCTCATTCTTTTCCTATTTAATTTATTTTAGGGGGGTAAGACTTCTGTTGTGTTCTTAAATGCTCATGATAATCTCCTTTGACCTTTCCTTCATATGTCTTCATGTGCAGTTTGTACAGTGATGAAACCCCTGAAGTCTTGACCAGCATTTCTGTATTTGAGTCGAACATGATTTGTAGGAACATGAAACAATGCAGCAGTAAAACTAGTAACATATTTGTGAGAGATCTGATAAGATCCACTCTGACATGCAGAGACCAGTGGGACCGCTGTGGCCTCCCACTTGTTCAGCAGCAGTAAAATCCTACACTGAGGTCCATTCTGAATGTGGTTGGACTGTCTGTCCGTTTCTCCTTTTGTTTCGAAGGCTGTGGTTTGGGAATGTTCTGTTTCCATGTGTTTGATAATCATGTGTTTGTGCTTTTCCTTGGGGAGACGGAGGTTGCGTGCCGACGGGCCATGAAGAAAGCGCAATAAGAGGAGGAGAAATAGTTGCTTTAACCAAACAAGTCAAAGAATGGCCTCTTCTGAATATTTATGGTACACAAATGAGGCACATATTCATGTTTTTCCGTTTCTATTTTGTTTCTCTTTGATTCATTGATTCACCTTTACACTAGTTTCAAACAGGCAAAAGTCATATGAAAATAAATAGGTAGAAACATCAGCATAAAGTGTGTTAATAAGGTGTTAATCTACTATGTGCCATTGGAATTGCTTCAGTTTACTTTGGCATTGATTCTACAAGTCTGAGAATCTTAAATGGGTAATGAACACATTCTTCCAGACGGTGTTGGATAATGGTGATGGAGTGTTTGACGTGTGTTGACTGATTCACATCATTTTCATCAAACCATTCAAAGAGCCTTCATGTCATATGGATTGGGCATCATTGTCCAAAAGGTGACCACTGCCATCAGGTCAAGACATCAGGCTGCATGAAGATACGCTTTATAAAACACATTACAGAACATAAGAAAGAACCACATGACAGCTTCTGCAGTTTGAGTTAGAGTCACTTTTCTGTTGATCCTCTTGGGGTTGACTCTCCCAAAAAAAGCCTCTTTCATCATTTTTTAAAAAATATATATTTTCTACAGGAATTTATACATCTGCAGTCACAGAATTCACACCTGAATGAAGTTTTTTCTGTTGCCCCAGACCGTAAACAGTCGAGGTCAGCTGTGGAGGAAGAGCTGTGTCCATGATTACATAACGGTCATTTTGTTATAAATGACAAAATGGAATTACAGCATGGATCAGGTTGCTTTTCAGTATTTTTACTCCAGAGCAGAGATTTACTTTTAAATAATGTGTCTGACCACAGCAGTTTGCTTCCACATTCATCAAAAGATGGATGAATAGGTTTATACAAAATACATGATGTAATATAGACAATGTTATACAACATAAATATAGTGTTTGAAATTTAATTCAACATCACACTTAAGTTGAGAAATTGGTATTAAACTATATAAATAACATGCTCAATGATGCTCATTTACAAAGACAGAAACATCTGAGCCTTTTCATTGTAGTTCAGGTATAAGAACTCATGTCCATAATTTTAATAAAACCATGTCCACTTTTCTAAACCATGACACAGTTTGTCACTGATAAACTCTACAAAGGGGTAAGTGCTGCATGTTCTTTACCACTTTTCAAAAAGACAAAAATTCTACAATTGAGATCATTTTTAGGAAGTGACAGAATTCAGTTGCAAACTAAAGTGAATTTCACCTGTCACTACTGCCTTTTCTTTTTTTTTTTTTCTTTTTTTCTTTTCTTTTTTTTTACTGGCCACATTCTTAAAGTTCTACTCTGTTAGATTAATTTATCCACAATGTTTATCCAACAGCAGTTTTTTGTTTTGTTTTGTTTTGTTTTTAAAGAAAACTTTAGTCACAAAGTGGTTTGTCTCTTGATGGTTTCCAATGTCAATCAAATGAAGTTCCACTGGGAATGGAACACATTTTCTCTCTTTTTCTCTTGTCTAACCTCTCTATTTCATAATATTTAACAAATATTTTTTATCCCCTGAGTCCGTACGTTATACACTATTGATTCATAAATATTAAAAATGCTGCTTTTCTGATATAAAGATAAAAAACACAAAACTAAGAGGTTTTGTCTACAGACTCCAAACATGGATTTAATTCTTTTTTAGTCAGTCATGTATGATCATAGTTTAAGTTATGATTGCAACCTCATTTATAAATGTCATTCTAATACTATGGTAGATGCACATTAACGTCATAAACATGGTGCTGTATTATTATAACCTTTGTTTAGGATATATTGAGGAAGTAACCTTATCTACAATAGACCCAAGACAAAACACAAAATATTTGAAACATACAATGGATATAACAGAAATACCAAAAAGTAAAAGTGACAAAGATGAATTAAAAACAGAAAATTCAACATAGAAACAGGAGCAGCAGGAGGTAAAAAAAAAAAAAAGACGCAATTACAGATTTAAAACACAAAACATTCGAAAAATATAATGAACATATCAGATATACCAAAAAGTATGTTTGTGTTCGGTATATTTCCTACAGCAGATTTTACAGTTCAGACTAAAGTCAGCAGATGGCAACAAAGAGTCAATGATCTGGAGAACCTGCCACTGGGACAAAAGAAGATGTGGATTTTCCTACTTAACCTGTTGAGCATATAAATATACTTTTAAAAAAACTGAATAAACCCTCATCCCCAATATGATTTCTGAAGTAAATTCACTGAAATTACTATATTCTAATTTTGAAACGTAATTTGTTGGTTACTCTCAGTTGTATAAGATGTAAAGTTCTCAAGATATGGCAGAGGATGATATGAGTAGTGTAGAAGCCAATAATGTAATAACAGCCGATAACGTAATAACGGCTGATGATGTAATAAATTTGTCGTTTTTAAAATGTAATAAGCCAATAACGTAATAAAAGTCCTGAACCGATAACGTAATAACTTTTGGCCAAAAACATTATAACTTATTGGCTAATTATTTTGTTATTGGCCTAGTAAAAAAAATTCTTTGCAAATGTAAAAACTGAGCCAATAACGTAACAAGTTATAACATTATTGGCCAAAAGCTACTACGTCATCGATTCAGGACTTTTATTACATTATTGGCCAGCTATTACGTTATTGGCTTATTACATTTTAAAAATAGCAAATTTATTACATTATCGGCCGTTATAATGTTATCAGTTGTTATTACATTATTGGCTTCTACAAAGTCCTGAACCAATAAATAACTTTTGGCCAAAAACATTGTAACTTATTGGCTGGTTATTACATTATTGGCCAGGTAAAAAAAAATTCTTTGCAAATGTAAAAACTGAGCCAATAATGTAATAAGTTATAATGTTATTGGCCAAAAGCTATTACGTTATCGGTTCAGGACTTTTATTATATTATTGGCCAGATATTACATTATTGGCCCATTACATTTTAAAAATAGCAAATTTATTACATTATTGGCTGTTGTTACGTTATCGGTTGTCATTACATTATTGGCTTCTACAGTAGTCGAAGTTAATATCTCTAAATCTCCATAAATTATTCTTAATGGTAGAAAGATTCAGAAATGTTAAATAATATTGGGATAAAACCCCTATTACTGTTCATTTTTGTTGTATGTTGTATTTTTCTATGATATTAAATCACATTATCATTTGCAGTGACTGATATTTTGACTGCACTACATGTACATTGTAGTTTACTTTGCTTTGCATGCAATTTATTTGCTGTATTGTATTTTGTCCAGTTGCCCAAATCAGATCTTTCTCATCTAATCTGGATTTGGTTGTTTTGTTCTGACTGGCTGACTAACTAATTAAAAGTCACTTTGTTGACTCGGTCTTTTCATTGACCGCTGCTCTTCTGTGCAGCACCTTGTTACCAGAATCAAAGAGTCAGAACTAAGTGGTCATAAGATTACTTATTTCCACTTCAGGTGGTGTGTGCTTTGTGTTTGCGTGTTTTTTGGAGGAGGGGGTGGTGGTGTTAGAGTGGAAAGGAGAGCACTCAAGTTTTCAGTCAGGGGAGCTGTGTGTGTGACCACAATGACTAGCAGAGAAATCAAAAGGAGTAAATATTGCAGATAATAACAGCATGGAGGCATAAAGGGTGCACGGACAGCAACCGTAAATGTGGGGTCAGAGGTCACAGAAGAAAATCAGGGGGAGGCGGGCGGGGCTTATTGTGCCCTGGCCAGCTGAGTGAAGGACAGGGTGAATAGGGATTAACCCCACCCCACTGCCTCTCAATACTCCCCCTCTACCACAGGGACTGGGGAAGTTTCCCATGTGACCACCCCCCCCCCCCTAAAATCACCAGCTTTATCTGGGCCTCGGCTCCTCGTGCACATATTCACACATACCTCCTGCAACATATAGCGAGGGAAAAGAACTGGACTGATATTAATTAGGGGATTCTTTGAGTAAAATGACACAATAAGAGCTCAGCAAGTCCCTCACACACATACACACACACATAGACACACACTCTCACCCACATATACAATGCCATGAGGGGAGGGTGCAGGAGAAGGGGAGGGGGGTAGTTTTCTTTACTCATTTAAATCTGCCCCCACTTCACCTCAGTGAAGGAGGCTGAAGTCACTCTGAAAAACACACACTAAAGCTTGTGCACACACTGGCTCGTAGTGTTGCTTTTGATATTGATCAGCGATGGAAGTGTTGATCCTGAGCTGGGATCAGTGAGTTATACTGATCTATATGTTAGGATTTGAGCGATCAGTTTGGATGACTAATCTGCACCAGTATAACATTTAACATTTATTTTATTTATTAACAGTTGGCAATAGTGACCAATGGCTAATTTTTGTCTTTATTAGAAATACAATAGCAGAAAGGACTGTTGCAAAAAAAAAAAAAAAATAGTACAATATAACTCCAATGCACTGTGATACAAAAACAAAAGCCTCTATCTACATTACTCGTTATTATTTTTGTAAACTGGGAATACTGAGTATAATGGTGTCATACCAGTACCTTTATAGATAGCCATCCTGATGTTATGCTGCCTCTAACAATGTGAACACTAGTTCATAATCATTTCCAGGTTCATTTTTTGGGTGAATACTGAAGGTGACATTAGTTGATTGATCAGATATCAGCGTTTTAGTGCTTACAACTGTTGTTACTATATCGACCTTAAAAACCATCACTTCTCTGTGCAGCAGTCGCCAGAAACACAAAACTGAATCAATTCATTATTGAAAAAATATTTGATAAAGTTAGTTTTGTTCTGTAGTTTTACAGTAGGAGAATTAAAGTGATTAATATAATAGTAATAATAATGTAAAAGTTATTATGACATGCTTTTTAACTTTTTCATGCATAACGGTCACTACATTGGAGGGCTATTCTACAGCTGTTCTCTTGTATTGTATTGTATTCATGGGTTTGGTTGTTTTAGTTCCATATCAGCCAACCCAGTGGATGCTTATGCAACATCTCATACACTGACATTCAGACCATTACTGTAACTGTTCTTCATAAACCTGATCTCCAGTAACATGCTTGAGTGTAAGTCAATTGCTAATTGTTATTAGACTGTAATTAACAGTTTTCTTGAACAAAAAGTTGGGGGTTTTTTTTGCATATTATCTCCATGAAGGGAGTAATAACTAGTATTAGAGTATGCTAAAATGTGAGAAAACATCAGATTAGTTGCATTGAAATGTTTTTATTTCATAGTTTCCAGATTGCTTTCTGATATTGCATTTTAAACACAAATTTCTTTGCTTCAAGAATCAAACCCATGGTGTCCAGCTGAGTGGACATTTTTGTAACTCCATGAAAATTAGGTTCATTAAAAATTTTTCAATCACATTGTTTTTTTTTTCATGCCTAAAGAGGAATAAAAACACTCATGAAAAAAAAATCTTGACTAAAGTTCTCATAATCCATGCACGAAATGGTTAAAATATTGAATAAAGTTTCCAAGCCTCTTTTCCAGCTTCTTTTAAATGTTGGAGTGTTGTAGTCGTGCCACAAGAGGGCGATATTAATATTCTGGAACAGCCTGATTTTAGGGTCTTTTATAGTTCCCACCTTTCACACCAGGTATGGCAAACAGAAAGAAACTAAAAATAATTAAAATTTTAGCTGCTTTTGTGGTGTGTAGTGATTTAACTGCAGCACACAGAACATCTTATTGTCATGAGAGCAAGTTTTTTTTCTTGATGCGATAAATGCTGAGTGTAGAAATCATTTGGTGGGTTAACATGGGTGCCTCTTAAAGTGTATGAGGGTGTATGAACTGCATGGTGTGACATGTGTGTGAGGAGGAGAGTGTGTGACCATGTGAGGGGGGTGCCCATGTGCGTAGGAGTGTACTCCACAGCTGTGCGAGGTTCTGATCTGAAGCAGGCTATTGCTTGCTGTGAAAATATTATTGCAAGTGTTTATTATTGCTTCAGTGTGAAACAGTGGGAGTGTTGTGTGTGCTGCACGGGCATGTTGTGTATGTGTGCAGGGATAGTTGTGATGGTGGAGGTGGAGGTGGTGGAGGGGTTTCTCTCCGCTTTTCCTCTCCTCTGTTTCCCACCGGCCAGCCCCCGGCCTGTGGCCCATTGCACCCTGGGTAATGGGGAGGCCTATTGGAGTTGATTAGTTCCGGCTGGATCCCAGATAGAGTTCTGACAGGCAGGAGAAACGAGCTCTCAGCGTGACCCCCCACTTCCCCCCACACACCCCTGTCTCAGACACAATGGGTAAGGCAGGGGAAGGGCTTTTTAAACAACTGCAGCTTTGCTCTACTCCACTGCTCCCCCCGGCCAAAAAAAAACTAGACCATTATAACTACAAAACCACATCACACTCCAGCACAAATTCAACCTTGACTGCCCTTACAAATATTCATCAAAACAAATGTGTGCATTTACCTAACGTTCTTTAGTTAAACAAATTAGCCCAATATATCAGATTAACACTGCTGCACATGAATGCTGCAGATGAAGATGAATGTTATGGATGCAGTATGCGCAGTGTGTCGCCTACAGAATGGGCTGCATACATCAGGATCAAGCTCGGTGTGTTGTATTTCCCTGACAAACCATCACGTCCACCATGTTGGACACCTGTGGCATGAACTGACATCCATTAGACACATTCCACAGAAGAGCAGCATCATTCACACACTTTCCCTGCGTAGCTTCATCCTCTCTATCCTCTTTATTTCCCACTAACCCCCCCCCAAAATTCTCTCTTTCTTCTTCTCTCCTTTTCTCTCTCCCCCTCTTTCTCCACACATAATTGATTAAGAGCCGTTTTCATAAATCAATTTGGGACGCACATCAGTCAGCCTTGAATGGAGGAGCCCCCCTCTGAGCAGCGGTATTAATCTACCTCAGCATGCCCTGCCACTCTCACTTACACATACTCACACATGCTCACTCACAGACCTGTAGAGTTTGTTTTTTTTAGTTAGTTTTTTTGCCGTTCCAGGTTGCCAAACATGAAATATGCAAATGTTTTCAGCAGTTTTGCAGACACTACAACTTGGAACAGGCTTCCTGACAGACACATACACACAATTTCCACTGAGTCTGAACAACGCTCACTGTTTCTGAAGAAATTGGAAGAGAAATTGTGGGTGTTTTTGAGGGGTTGGAGGGATTGATGGATTAGAAAGGATGACAAAAGCAGAGGCAAGCAAAAAAATAAAAAAATAAAATAAATAAAAATGAAGGGTTCTTTTTTCTTGAAGCAAAAGAAGGACAATTCTTTCCATATGTCGGTTCTGTACATCCCTAAACAAACAAATATGCTGTTTGTACACTGAGCAATCTGTCTCCAACACAAATGCATGTTACTGCTGTTTATAATTACACAAATTTAATTGTCATTTCTATTAAGTGACTTCATCTCTTTCTTTTTCTCTCTGCTTCTCTTTCTCCAATTCAAAGCTGTTGTTTTGGATGTTTGATATGAATGTAACCATGACACCGCCCTTTCTTATTAGAAAATCTTTGCCAAGTTGCAATGGATTCTGGGAGCATGAGCCTGCAACAGCTGCAAGTGATATGCCTGACTCTCCCCTCTCCCCTCAGCTTGAATTTTCTTACAGCTTGCCCTTTTCTCTTTAACTTTTTCCTTTACCTTGATCTTTTGTTCTTTTTTTTTTTAATACCTTCTTTGTACCCCGTCGCTCCGGCTCTATTTGTTTCTCGTTCCTTTACGTCTCTTCCATCTTTCTCCTCACCCTGCCACCCCTCTCCGTGCTCCAGGGTGTTGGCTTTAGTGGTAGTGAAAGCTGCTTTGCCTTTAAAAACAGTTTGTCTTAATGAGTAGGGGGGGGCAGGCAGGGGAGAGGGGGCCGAGGGTCACAGCTGAAGCCAATTGCGTCCCTTTCCTGTCTGAGGTGCTGCGGGCCGGGGTCAAGCTCAGGGTCACGCTGGCCCATCACTCCGGCTGGGTCCTGGTGCCGGTTCTGAATTGCCGCCAGCGCGTGTGTGTGTATGTGTGCATGTGTGTACAAGACAGTGTGTGCTTTTATGCAAGTTAAGAAAAGAGGGGCAGGCGGCACATCTGTTTCTGATCCCCCAGAAAGCCTTGCTCTCCGGACCTGGAGGTGCTGGCGTGCCTGTGGAGGACCGAGAGGGAGAGGGAGGGAATGAAAGGGCGAGTGAGCGGTCGCACGCACACAGTATGTGTCGGGTACAATGTGGTGTGATATGGAGTACTTTACCTCCCGCCTGCCCCTCGTTCCCCTTTTGCCTCATTCACATAGAAAACAGCAAAATTATATGACGGTGTTATGAGTAATGACCTTGAATGAAATCAGTTGTTTTAAGAGTAAAACTGTACTTCAGACACCTATATTTTTTAACACAGCTAGTCTTGTGATAGATTAAAACAATTATTATCACTTATTCCACCCATAAAGACCCAGTGTTATTTATGTGTCAGTTCTAAAATATTTTGTTCTCTACACTGTAAGACCAGATAGTTGAGTTTACTTAAAAAATCTCAGGTAACTCGTTGCCATAAAAAATTTAAGTAATGAGTAATGAAAACTTGAGTGTATTAAACTTAAATGCTTGATTTGAATGGAATTGCTATTTTAAGTACAACACACTAAATGCCAGTTTAATTTAACTTAAAATTTGTTGTAATGTCAGTTGCTTTGTACAGTCATTAGACTAAATATCATCAGTTCATTGGACTCAATTTCAAGTAGATTTACATTAAAATTTTTTGCAATTAAAATGGCTTTGTTTAATTATTCAGTTTAACATATTGTAGTGTGGATTGACATTAGGTAAGAAACTGGCTCATTGTAATGTGCCAGTACAGGTATTGCTTTTAAATTGGCAAGGAATTCAGATTTACATATTGTAAGAAGAATGATGGATGAACAGGAAAAGCCATTGTCCTTCCTATGGCTCTCACTCATGGTACTGCTGTACACAAATACAAAAACAAACACAAAAAGGCTAATAAACATTGCCATACACACATTAACTCCAAATGAACACTACCAACACAACCCCGCTGAACCCCTGCACAGAAAAAGAACACATTTTCAACAACATGCCTAATACCCACAATGCAATGCGGAGATAAGAAAGGTGTGGTCATAACTAAAACTTAGTGATTTAAATCCATTCAACTTAAACTTTATCGTACTTTCGACTATGTCTACAAATTAGTAGAATATACTGAACATTTTGTAGTAATGTAATGAAACTTAAATCATTTAAGTACATTGTAAATAAAGCATTTTAGTAAATACAAAGTCCGGGCTTACAGTATATATGTAACTTTTCTTAAGTGACTTATCACAATTTGTCATGACGTAATCCTCAGTATTTTATGTTTTTTTCAGTGAACATCAGGTATTTTCCTATATTTAATTCCCTGATCATGTAGATGTTCATAAAAGCTCAGACTAAAGTTGATGGTTAATATAACAGAAACAGAGAAAACTGAAGAAAAAGTCACTTTTTCTGAAAAATATATCATTAACCCATAAAGACCCAGTGCTTCTTTTTT
This sequence comes from Sphaeramia orbicularis, assembly GCF_902148855.1. Classification (NCBI taxonomy): domain Eukaryota; kingdom Metazoa; phylum Chordata; class Actinopteri; order Kurtiformes; family Apogonidae; genus Sphaeramia; species Sphaeramia orbicularis. The sequence goes on along the minus strand of NC_043976.1, from coordinate 19,474,624 downwards.
GGCAGTTCCCAAATGAATTTTTCTCTGTATTTAACCTTTTTTAAGTGTTTTATCACCATTTATTGTATTATTATCTTTTTTTTTTTTTTTTTTTTTTTGTATTTCTTCAGTGGAAATCTCTCATTTTCGTATTTTTAAGTCACTGATCATGTAGATGTTTATAAAAACTCAGATTAAGTTGGGGGTTATTATATTAGAAACAGAGAAAACTGAAGAAAAAGTGACTTCTTCAGCAAAAAACATCATTAATTGAACATAAACCAAGTGTCTCCATCCACTGTCATTGATCCAACTCCATGGGTTTTACTGGTGAATCAGTGTTATAGAAGATGACAGTATTTCCACATTCACTCCAGAGCCTCTGAGCGTCCAAATGGGCCATAGCTGATGATCATGAAAAGATGACAAACTGCGTTTTACAACATTTTTTTTTACATGTATTGATGGGATTAGTGGTTCAGAAGCTATTAAACATTTCAGATCAGTAGATGGTTTGGGTCATCGGTGGCTGCTTGGGTCTTTATGGGCTTAAATAGCTTTAACCCTTTCATACATGAATTATTAGAACCTTAGTCAAGATTTTTTTCCTGATTTTTTTTTATTCCTCTTTAGGCATGAAAAACAATGTGATTGAAATGTTTTTTAATGAACCTATTTTTCATGGAGTTACAAAAGTGTCCACTCATACTGGACACCATGTGTTTAATTTTTGAAGCAGAGAAACATGTATTTAAAACGCAATATCAGAAAATGACATACTGTGTGAAAATCATATTTGCAATTTTTATAAGCAACTTATTTACACTCAAACATGCTATTGCAGATCAGGTTTATTAAGAACAGCAAAGGTAAAGTAATGGTATGAATGTCAGTGTATTATGGGATGGTGCATAAGTGTCCACTGTGTTGGCTGATACGCAACTAAAACAACAAAACCCATGAATATACAAGAGAACAGCTGTAGAATAGCTGTCCACTGTGGTGACCACTATGCATGAAAGGGTTAAAGCTGTTTAAATAATTTTATTTGACATGTGCTGATGATATAGCATATACATTCTTACCCATAAAACTGGAATAAAACACTATTACCTCTCGTCATGAAATGATAACGACAATCTGATTGATTCTTGATAGATAAAGTGTAACTGGGACTCAGTATGTAATCATTGTGTAATCAATCTGACGTGTATAAATAGGAATAAAATGAAGAATGTGTCTGAAAACAAAATTACCAACTTCATGAGCAACAGTGAATATAGATAGGTACACTGTGTTGAGTTGCATCATCTTTGCATAAGGATGGTAAGTTACATTTACAGTGCTACATTAGAGACTATAATATTCAACAGTGGTCTGAACAACATGGATCTGGTCACATATCAGTCTAAACCCATGTTTTATAGGTCAACAGCTGCTTTCTGTTTCAAGAAAGTTTTTCTTTACTAATTACATCCAGGAGTTTTATTAAATGTAAGCTGTTGAAATTTGCATGTGTCCTTTATGTTTGCCAGTATCTTCACTTTTAAGTAGTTCAGCTTTTTCTTCCTGGGTTTGAGTCTTAGTTACAGTAAACTCTCTGATGTGTCATTGTCTAATCCAGTTCCTTATTTAGTCCATGACCTTGTAAAAAGCGAGGCCTCACTCTTCTTCTCATCTCCCCTCTCTTCCTCACCTAGTCCCTTCTCTTCCGTCTCCTCCTCCTCTTCCTCCTCTTCCTCATCCTCTTTCTCTGTCTGTGTGGAGAAGGTAAGGTTGAGATGAAACACCACATCAGTCTTTGAACAGAGCCTGTAAAACAGGCGCATATTAACGAGCATGACTAACAAGCTGCAGGACCAGGAGAGCTGGATCACAGTGTGCACGTATGCACACAGTCCACATCAGGTCTACTGCATGATATAGTTCTCTGTCTCTATGTTCATTTTTTTGTCTTTCACTTGCAGCTCTTTCCACTTTCCCCACATATGTTTCATGCATGATATACACCAAAACTGAGAAAGTTCAGTCCCAAGTTCTGCAAGTCCAACATAAATCCTGGTTTTTATCTACCTTTCAAAGTCATATGAAATGATAACCAGTTTATTAAACCTTCCGCATTGTCTCTTGTTTCTTTATTATCCTCCATTATCAGTAATAATACATGGATGTTATGGATGAATGATTACAATGGATATTTGCACTGGGCAGAGTTATATATTTACTCTCAAACCTAACAACTGCAGGCGAGCAAAAGCAACTATTTAATAACTTTTCGATGACTAATCCCATCAACACGCTGGTAAAAACCCATGTAGTTTGACAAATGACAGTAGAAGTAGATGATTGTTATTTTGTTAGCTTTCTCTGTTTTGATAATAATGTTTTTACTTAGCTTTTATGAACATCTACATGGTAAATAAATTAATTATTATCTGTCACTGAAATATGTAAGATGCAGAGGATACAATAAATGGTGATAAATTGCTTGGGAAAAGTCAAATTTAGAGGAAAAATCCAGTTAAAAGTGACCACAAAAATAGTTTTAAAGAGTCAAAGTTTCTCTTCCCCTTAGATTCTCTGATTGTCTGACTCCTTGTATCTTTTGCCTTGTAAAAGGTCACAGCTGTAATTAATTGCAGAACTGAGAGTTACATATTTACAAGCAACAAGTCTGAGCCTTCAAGTCTCCGGTAAGTTCGATGTTTTTGTGGCAAAAATCAAGGAAATCAGGGTGAGTACCTGCTAAAAGTGAAGTGAGACAAATCAAGTCATTGTTCAAGTCACAAAACCAATGAGTTCAGTCATACAGCGATCGTGTATGATGATCTATCCTTCAGGAAAAACTGAGCAGTCGATCACAAGCATTTAAATGAACAACAATAACGTTAGGATCTAAAGCAGAAACAGAAGTCTTTTTTATTTTTATTTTGTCACATAAGGAAATATTAAATCAGAGCTCAAATGAACTAAATAGTAACCTAAAACATCATATAATGACAGTGGTAGAATGCAGTTACTTATAATTATAACTTATATAACTTACTTGCACACTTGTTACTTTTCTTCTTCTTCTTCGTGTTATTATTATTGTTTATTATTTATGTCATTTTAAGTCAGTTCAACAAGTTTTAATATTTTTATCCTCTCTTTATTTTTCTATTGTATTAATTGACATTGTTTTTTTTACTGAGGGACCACCTTAGTGCACAATGTACACTTTTTTTTTTTTTTTTTAACCCTTTATCTATATTTGGCTGATTACACTAAATCCACCTTTTAAAGAGACAAGTTTAGGAAAACTTTTACTTTAGTGGAGTATTTTCATAGTGTCTATCGTTACTTTTACTGAAGTTACTGATCTAATACTTTCCCAACTTCAGTTTTTTTCCTATTACATCAAACCATGAGACTATATTCCAACTATTCCAGTGGTTTTAGTATTACTAAATTCTGACTTCTCAATATATTACTGAGTTAAGTCCACTGCCATAAGTTACATCAGGTGAGTTCTAAGCTTAAGTCGAGTCTTACATCAGTTTTAATCAAGTGGGTGTCAAGTCCTAAAAATTGTGACTTAAGTCTAATTTAAGATGTGACTCATTTCCTTCACGTCTGATTCATAGTAAAAAAACAAAAACAAATCAATACTCAATACTCTTGTGTTTTCCATGTCCTTGCTGAACCCCGGATTCTTTTATATACATTCACACATATATTTTATTTTACTCAGTGAAATGGTTGCTGCTATGTTTTCTTTAATAGTAATACATTTTTTACACAGTAGGGAATATGTCATTTTAATGCACAAACGAAATAATGAAAACTATTGTTTTAACTGTGAGATTTGTACAGTTGTGATTTACATGACACTTGAGTGGTTACTGCTTTTTTCCAGTTATTTCTGCTTTTAATTTCTTGGTCTTTTTCCATGTTCTTCAGTCATAATCTTACTGCACTTAACTCTATAAGCACACACACACATACGCACACACACGAAAGAAAGAAAGAAAGAAAAAACTAAAGAAAGAGAGCTCTTTGTAGTGACATACAGTAATATCCCCCAGTCACCATTTCACAGTCCCAGTCTCTCTACTCGACACACCTGAGCCAATAAAGTGGAACATTTTGCCAGGAAAAGCTTTTTCATTCTGTCTCTGCCTCTCTCCCCTATTTCAGTCCCTGAGGCCCTAAAAACTGCCCCGTACTTAACTTCTCCCAACCCCTGAACCCCACCACCACCACCACCCTCCCTCCCAAATCCTTCTCCTGTTCCCCACGCCAGCTCCTCTCTGACTTCGTCCCCCAGGGCCTTAAGCCGCCAAGCATTTAACTCCCCCTTTCCTCCCCTCTTCTTCTTCTTCTCTCCCCCTCCAGGCTACACCAGAGAGGTTCTTTACAGCCCTGTCATCCCTGCCAGAGCAGTAAAAAACACATCTGGAATCACACTCTACGTTCTCTACGCTCTCACCCCGTGTTTAAGAAGCCCCCCCCTTCCTCCTCACCTCCTTTCACAACACACATACACACACACACACACACTCATGACGAGGGCCACGCCGCAGGAAAAACACTCCCATAACGAGCTACAAACACTGAAATAACACTGTTACCCTAAGTGAGATGTTTCTAATGAGCGCTGTGGAGGAGCGTGACACAGACAGACGAAGGGGGAGAAGGACAGTATGTTGGATTCACCCGCCCACAGAGGACGAAGCCATTTTGGATCATGGTCAAGCCTTCCCTCCCTGTCCATGTATTCTTTCATGAGAGGAGTTTGTTGTACGACCCCGTGTTCACTTAGCTTTTGTGTGAGAAAGTGAGTGTCTCTTGGTCTGAAGCGTGACTATATATACATTTAATAAGGGCCTGTGTGGCGGAGTAATAGGCGGTTGGGCTCGGCTATGGCACAGGGAGGAAATGTCAGCAACCGATAGAGAGCTAAGAGAGCGGAGAGAAAACAAATTGATTCCCTGAAATTGCCACCTCATCTGTTCTGATTGAGACTTGTGTAATGAAAGTCTGCTGCAGTGTTCATTTACATAAGTGTGTGTCTGAGAGAACGTCTCAGCTGTTCTCCTCGCTCTGTCTCAGTTGAACTGGTACCAGTGATGGATCAGAAATGCTAAGCTAACCTCAGCAGCTGACAGACGATTCACACTTTAAGTCTGTTTAATCTGTACATCTAAGTGTAAAATGTTCAAGGTTCATTTATTGTCATTCATTCGATGTAGCACATGGAGAACGAAATGTGTACTAAGATCCCAATAATAAGAAAAGAATAGGAAAAAAAAAAAAAAGTTAACACACACTCATGCATGTTCTTCTGATCCTGATAGAACATGAACCTCAGCCCTGGATGGCAAAAGTTCCTATTAAAGAATAGTAGCTTTTCATAAATTATTATATTTTCTAAAAATACAAAAATATGCAGTTTAAAAAAACTATTGATGACACTGATGTAAGTGTACAATGACCAGATCACAGTACATTACCCTACTTATAGCTATTAATAGAAGCAATCAGTATAACAAATAACACAAACATACACACATTTTGATTGTTCTGAAAAGGATTTATTGCTTAATAAATAATATAATGAATGATAATTTGAATAATATGATGAATAAAATAATAAATATAGGGTACCAATGGTTTGTTTGTTAAAATAACTAAAATAAAATGAGAAATAATAATAATGTGCACCAGTTAGTATATGTTTTGTTTCGCAATAAAGTGTCTATTCTATTCTATTCTATTCTATTCTATTCTATTCTATTCTATAATAGCTTGTAGAGTACCGTCATTCATCAATACAAACAAAGAATTCAACTAAAATGTGTAATAATTAACTTATTTGCATATTGGAAGAACAGGTTCTATGTGTGCAGGGATCATTGTCATTTTTAGACATTTTAAAGGTGCTACTTATACAAATTTCTTCATTATATCCTCTTTTTAAAACACCATAGAGGAAGGTTGAGTTCTCCAGTAACCTCACTGATCTCCAGGTAGAAAATGACCTTCAGATCTTCTACCTATTGCTTCTGATTTTGCCTTTTCCCAGATTCAGAATGGCTCCTTCAGCTGAATAAGCCACTGTTATGTTCGGGGGGGGGGGGGGACTTTTAGATTCTTCTGGGTTTCTTTTTCTGCCATCGGCCTCTTAACCAGCTCCAGGTCTGACTGAGGTCTGGTATCTGTCTGAGGCTTTGAATCCTTAGCCTCTTATCTTTAAGCTGTTGCATCTCTGTCAGATCAGTGTCATCCAGGAATTCAGTCGAAACCATCCTGGTCTCTTGGTTGCTGGGTCATAACTTTTCAATGTCTCTTTTATATTAGAGCTGTTGGTGCCACTCCTCCGTACTGGTTCCTTATGTCATCTCTGTAATCCACAGAAATGAGGCTCAACAGTTTTTCAATATTTTGTTTCACCCTCGAAATGGAAGCACTATTTCTTGCCCTCTTAAGAGTACTTCAGCTTTTTTACTCTCCTTTTTTTTTTTTTTTACTGTGCAACTTAATCAGGATGAAAGACAGATGGAGAAAAAGTAAGTAAAGGAAAAACTGACTCCTCCTCTTTCACATTTTATAAAATAAAGCTTTTGAAATGAGAGAAATAACTCCTTGAGAGACTGAGTTTCATTTGGAGCTCAGAACCTTTTAACCAAGACCATGTGCCACTTCTGGGCTGGCTTGTGAGTACGTATTTTCATGTGTATGTGTGTGCGTTTCAGAGACGGCGGGTCAGGTTTCGGCTCCGAGGGGAGGTGCTCGGTGCTGTAAGGGAGAGAACAGTGCTGCGGTAGGTAAATAGGGCCCTGACCCAGGCCTGCCAGTGGAACGCTCTCTTCTCTCTTTGCCAGAATCTTTTCTGTTTTGTTTTTGTGTTGTTTTTTTTTTCTTTTGCAAGACTTGGGGGGCTGAGATGGGGTGGGGTTGGAGTTTAGGTGGAGGGGGAATGTGTGTGTGTGGGGCTGGCTATTAACGAGCACCATCGTTTTTCTAATTAGTGCTTTGGGGAATATTTTCTTAAGGACTGTCGACCCTCCCTGTGGAGCTTTTTGGGGGAGAAGTACATTTGTGTGTGTGTGTGAGTGTGTGTGTGCACGTATGCGCGTGTCATGATGCACATACAGTATGTGTGTGTATGTCTGTGCACTTCTGTGTCTGACCTGGTTTTCATTCTGTGTTTTTTCAAGAAACTCTCCAACTTTATTTTCTCTCCTTACACAAGCTGTACTTATATATGATGTTATATGTTTAGACACATACTATTGTTGCATCCTGAAGGCATGGATGGACACACACATGCACAGAGTCGCACAGTCACACACACTCTTTACTCCCAGTTCATTAAATCGAGGGGTTTCAGATCCTCTCTCCTTCCTGTATTCTCAGAACTCAAGAGCAAAGGAAACTTTCCTTTCTCTTTTCTTCCCCCTCAAAACTCTCTTTTCTCTTTTCTTCCCTCTTCTGCTGTTTCTTTTCAGCGAGTCTGCTGCTCTCGTCCTAGCTTTGATCCCCCCTCTTCCACTCTCCGACCCCTCCTACCCCTCCCAGGGCCTCCAGCCAGCTCACTGGAGCGGTTTCCTGAGTCTGCCCAGATTAATGAGTGTAAGTTGGTGTGTATGTGCGTTTGAGAGAGAAAGAGAGGGAGAAGGAGGGAGAAAGAATGCTTCAGTGTACCACAAATTGTGAGTGTGTGAGTTTGCATACTGTACAAGCTAGTCTGTGTGTGTGTATTTGATGTGTGGCTTCCAAACCAAACTTTATTTTGTGGATTTTTTTCTAAGATCATCAAAGTAAGTGATTCCACAGAAGGCTGGCTTTCTTGTTGCATCTGGGCCATTTTAAAGAATTCCCAATCACGAGGCTGCTGGGATACGATTGCAGTCAAGCGGCAGGCGTCTGCATGAAAAAAACCCAAAATGACCAAAATGCTCCTGATCTCACCCTTGTGACACTGAAACAGGGTAAATCTAAGGAGCTGGGACTCAAACTTCATTCACATAAAGCTATACTGAGGTTGAGACTGTACAAAGTGAGAATAATCACAATACTATAACTGATTAGAATTCCTCCATGAAAACACAAAGTGCTAAAAATAATCCCCTGATTGGAGCCATGTGTTGAATTTGGGGCGGTGGGGGTTAGGTAGTGTGTGTGTTTGTACTGTGGTGGGTCGAAGAGAGAGGGAGGAGGCAGTAGAGGGTGGTATGAATCAAACCAGAGAGAAAAAACAGTTTGTCTTTTCTCTGAGCTCTGATAATAACGCCACGTGAGTCCCCTCTGCACGGAGTTTATTTACTCTCACAACTCACAGTGTACACACTCTCGCTCTCACACACATACACGCGCAGTTACGCACTCTGTCGTCAGCACGGCACAGACGCCTTCCAGCAGACTCTCAAATATGGACATAAACATGTAATCACAACCATGCATGGTCCAGTACGGGCAGAGACGCACTTTCTCACCCCTCTCCTCTCTGACACACAGATGGGAGGAGGAGTGATGGAGAAGAGAAGCTTGTAATGACCAGGTGGTTGTAGTTAAGATGTATTCTACCTGAGAGCATGAAGGGAAAAAAAAAAAAAAAAATAGAGCATGAATAATTTTCTTGGCCAGGTGAATTTCCAGGAAGCTCAACTTGGGTGGTTCTGTGTTTTAGTAAAGTGACACAAAAAACTGAGAATACAGCCAAATAATTTAGAACAGAGGTTTAGGTAATATGTATGAGTATGTAGCAGTTTTAGAAAGTGTGAAACATAAACCTTTTAAGAAAGAGTTACTTTTGTTTTTGGGTGCAGAGTGGGTGAAGTCCACTTCTTAAGCAAAAGTACTACTCCACTACAGTATGCACGTAACAACTTAAGTATTACAAAAGTAGTGTTTTGGAAAGTAACTTATGATCCTAAGTAATTCCTTCATATGCTTTAAGAATGAATTTAAGTCTATTTTAAAGGATCAAGAAAGTAATACACTTGGTCAATGTGATTACGTCCAAATTTACACTGAAATCATTGTTTAACTTGCTCTTATTAACTCTTGAGCTTTCTTTTATTGTATATACCCAAGTTCTGTATTTATGTATTTATTTGCATTATGTGAGAGGTGTCTGGTTGTTGTATCTTTATTTGTTGGAACTATCATTTACGCTTCTCTCTCAGGCCACTCTTGGAAAGTATAGTGTTGCCCATGAATTTGGAATTCAATATTTTTTACCTCTTCTCATGAAATGATTGCGACATTGTGATTTATTCTTGATAGCTTAAGTGTAACTGGGGCTGAGCATGTAATCATTGCACCAGGTCAAAGGTGATTACTGATGTGTATAAATAGGAATAGTTTATGGACAACAGTGTAGTTTCAATCAGGAAACAACAAATATTCAATACAAATACAAATATATAAATGTGCTGCATTTACAACTGAACATATATTACTTTATTTACGGTTGTTTAACCCACAGCAATGCATCATGTTCTATTAGATCATCATATATCCTAGTCAACCTGTTTTCATCTCTGTGACGATGCGTTTTACAGCTAAAACCAAGAGGGTTTTCAAAGAGTTGATTTAGCTTAAGTAGTAGGGGGATTTTCTCATCCTTCTCTTAATCCCAAACTTTGAGAATCAACACATTTACAAGGTTTTCACTGGACAGAACAGCTTTGAGTAATTGTAATCTGCATGCCTTCCCACACACTGATACACAAGAAAACAACACTGTTGTCTTCTCAACCTGGCAGCCCAAACACAGCTTCTTAAAACAGCTCATAATGATAACTGAATGATTTATTAACCTTAAACAAAGTACTTAGTGCATTTCGTAAACTCATGAAGCAGCCCAGTTGTAATGGTGTGTATGCTGGAAAATAAGGTTGAAGCCATTAGCGAGTAAACACAAGATGCAGTAAATCAATATGAGATTCACCCGTGGAAAGAGATGCTCAAATTACTGTGTTCAGTCATGTTAGAGTTCCCATCCAGCTCTCTGCTGTGTCTCTCCAAGCCCATTTTGGCTCGTATAAGTCAGCAAGGGCCTTATTGTGTCATCCACCATCAGCTCTTATCTGTCTGTCATAAATGAGGCAGCTGCCATGGCAACAGAGTGAAAACACTGTCACATCTGGTCTGTGTGTACATGTATCTCCAAAGCCATAAATCCTTGCTGGAGGGAGCATCTCTGCTGCCTAAAAATTAATATCTGTGAAGCACGTCGGCCTGTGTAAACTGTGGATTTGGTCGTCACGCACTGTCAGGCACATCCACGCTGACGTTACAGTAAAGGAGGTGAAGACATTTTAGTACAGATTATTGCATGCACACAATCAGAATGTGTGGGAACGGATGCTGTGACTGATACTGGTTCACAGATCTGTCCGTCAGCATGAACGAGCACTCTGTATGACAGCCCAGAGGAAAGTGGGTGGGATATCCTTTGGGAGCACGTGGTTGGACAGCGGGCTAGAAGGCAGTGTCTGCTTATTTGATAAGAAGTCGTCCGTCAGGAAGGAAAATAAACAGTCGAGTGTGCTGCTACTGCAGAGCCAGAGGAAGAGCTGTTACTAGAGCACAACACAATATTTATACTGCTGGACAGACACACATCCTCAAAGGCACCCTCACACTCACCCGCACATATACCTGCACGTTTAGGGGTGAATTATCACAGAGGTGGGGGGAATTTATACACAAACACAGAGGTGATAATAGCACCAATAAAAGTTTCAGCTGAGACTGTGGCAACTGCACTTATTTTCTCTGTTTATATACATACACGTATACAAACATGTATAGAAATAACATCAGTGATTTTCAATGAGATTCCAATCTTTAGGCGTAACCAGGTCACGGCCCTGGGGTGTACAAAGGGAGATCAGATGCTCCTCTGTTTCAATACAGTCCTAAGGGAGAAGTGACTCAGTTTCTTGAATAATCAGCTATTTTGTGAAATCTAATGGTTACATAACAACCTGACGACTTCTGTGAGGATTTTTAATATCTTATGCATAGACTTGCACATTACGATGACACTTCATAGGATGTGAACATTATCTAAGTGAACGTTTTGTGTGAAGTGACTGTCTGAGGTGTTCCGACCATTTACAGCAGCTCTACAGTCTGTCAAGAAGCTGAACCATGGACAAAACACACATGACTTTTTACATCAGTTTTCCTCTTTATCATCAAAACCAAGGTAAAAAATAATGAAACTCACCAAACATGTGGCAGGGCAAAGAAATCCACCCTCCTCAACACCAAGATTAGACCTTAGAAGATAGTTTGGTGACATCAGGGAACTGATCCAATTGGCTCACAATGATACATGTGGTCAAAGCTTAAGACAGGTTAGCTGATACTGTTTTCAACACTTAAACCAAACTGGAAACTTTCATCTTTAGTCCTATGTATCGTTAATAAAAAAAACTTATGAAAAGGTTCTTGGAACCATATCCAAATCCAACAGGAAGTCAGCCATTTTGGATTTGCTGTATAACTTCTGTGTGGTTTTTCCAGCTGTAAAACTTTCACAAACTACTAATAGAGACTTAATGAGAGTGATTTCACAGTTGTCATATTTGTTAGTACCATCTGAAGATATTTGTGACAGCTAATTTCAATGTCTTACCATAGAAGAAAAAGCCATGACTGAGACTTACACAATCCTATCTATCTAAAATTCTCATTTGTAACAGCCCTGTCATGAACATGTCGCATCATAGCGCCACCAATTGGCTAAAGGAATCCTGCCTTATGTGATGCATCATCATTCTAAAACTAATACATATTCTTTAGCACCGCACTGTGCAACATCTGACCAGGATCCAGCCATACAGTCACAATAAAAACCCTTTAATTGCAGAGTGACCTGATGTGCACAAAGGTCTGAGAGCTGATCATCACCACGTGCTGCATTCAAGGGTCACTGTGTAATATTTAGTGATGCCTGGCAGTGAAATATCAGTTTGCAACCGAGGGAGTAAACTGCTGATTCACACTCAAATATAGTAGTGATGGTGATGTACCTTAACCCTGGATGCCACCCTCCATAAAGAATAAGAATTAGAACATTTAAAAATAAAAACAAAAAAGTCCATTTTGAGCTTCTGCAGAAAAATAGCAGCGCAACATGTTGGACTGACTTCCAGCTGATTCTAAGGTAAAGAAAACACAACAGTTCTTATTTTCAGGTGATTATACATTAATGAAAACATAATGGTGAAAACTATTTTTTATTTCTGCAATCAAATGTCCCTACATCTACACTATGAACCATTATTTGCAATCTTAAGTTCCTAAGATAAAATACTTTTTCTGTACAGTTTTTCTTAATGTGACTGAAAGTACTAGTTTGTTTAGGCCTCTAGCAGCTATTCAGCTAAACTGAGAGGCTTATCGGAAAAAATCACTTCAAGGTTGAACTACTGGTTTAGACATCTTCATTAAAACAGGCTATTTGAAGATTTTATCTTTGCTTCAGGGAAACTGTGATGGACATTTATCAGAGCTTCCTGACTGTAAATACAGTTTGGTTTGCAGTTGAAGTCAGGTGCTTTCTTGAAGTATAAGAGATGCTGATCTGAGCCTTCAGTTGTTTTGGACATGGTAGTTGGTAGCGTAGTAGCTACTTTGTGAAAAGTTTGTGTCATTGTGCCACAGTATGCGTTCAGCCTCTATGTGACAGCATCTATGGAAGCCTGTTTGTTTATTTAGATAAGAAAGGAGGGGAGAGCCGAGGGACCGTGAGAGTCCTGACCTCCTGGCTCTGAGACCCACCCTCTGGCTGTGAGTGACAGATAGCATCAGTGCAGCTCCTTATCAGTGCCGAGCTCCCGAGGGGGTGACGATGAGGAGGGACATGCCAAGGCAGGAGGGCACAGCTACGCACAAACATATTCACAAAGACTATATATGTACAGGTATAGTCAAAGGAAACCCTGCCCTGTTGGGATTTCAGTTGAAAAACTATATGCTGCACATTTTTAGAGCGTGCTCTCACTTCCACATTCACTTCTTTTCAGATTTAGTCACAATATGAGTGGACCAGTGGACAGTTTGCGTATGTGTGTGGGTGTGCGTTATTGCTCTTGGATAGTAGGCCGCTCTGTGTTTGCGGCCTGTGTTTGAGAGTCTCTGTAAGTCATTTGGTGTGTTTTTTGGAGGGGGTGAGATCATGCTTCGCTGCTGACACTGAACATAAAGACGCATTGAGTGGAGTGGGACCATAGGCCAAGTCTGGAGGTAAGGGGAAACAGGGATCTGTGTATGCACACACACACACACACACACACACACTTTCTCTCCTAGGGCAGTGAGTGTAGAGGGCTCCCAAGGGCCAGGGGGACTATCGTTTTCCCCGTTAATTATGACCGTCTGGCAGGCTGGAAAGCAGGAAGTCAGAGAGGGAGAGATGGAAAGAGGGAGGGATGGTAGATAGATGATAGGAGGGAGAGGGTGGAGTGGGGGTGGGGAGTGGGGGGTGAGAAAGTGAGTCAAAATAAGGGAGGAGAAGTGAAAGCCAAGATGGATGATGGGAGGAAAGAGGGAAAATATGAGAGGGGAGGCGAGTTCTGGAGAGGATGGGGGAGTGATAGAGAGACAGATCCAAATAAAACCATATGCAGTGACGGTTTGGATGATAAAACCAGGTGCTTGATAAAAGGTGGAATGTCAACATCTCTTTTTACTCTGATCTCTTTTCAGCCATGTCAGGTTTTTGGATGTTTTTTCCTCCCTCCTCTGCTCTGTCTTCTCCATCATGTTGCTCTGACGTTCACTCCCCGACTTCTGATATACAACTTACACTCCACGACCTCAGCTTTTGTTCAACCTTTTGACCCTTCCACCAACACCGGCTTGTGCCTATAACTTAACTTTACTATCCAGCCTTATGTACCATCCTGCTCTGCTGATGGGCCATTCTTCATTGGATTCCCATGAGAGCAAAAACATGCAGAGGTAGAAGGAGCAACACACCAGGCTGTATATTCAGACATTAGTGTTTGGTGTTAAAAAAGTCAAGTGCTGTACTGCCAGTCCGGGCCAATCCAGGCCGACCCACGGCCAAGAAGCTACATGAGCAGAGCTGAGCTGAGCTGAGTAGAGCGGATCTGGGATTTAACTGGCTCCAGGTCCAATTAGGATTGTCTGCTGCATCTGGACACAGTTAGAGTTAGAGTCAAAACTCACACTTTACTCCAATAGGGATATAAAATCACAACTTTTAGAGTATAGGCCCGTTAGCTTTTAAGTGCCTGCCACAAAAGTGCTGGACAATATTTACTGCTCTGCTCCAGTCATAACATGGCTGCACTGATAAAACCTGAAAGAGGAGAAGGCAGTTCGAGATGAAGTGAGGCTGGCGTGCTGCTGTCGGGTCCTGTCAATAGAAGGATTTTTCCATGTTTCAACATACTAGTTATGTTTGAGGGTTTGCTGAGGGCAAACAATTACTGGAAAAAAGATCTGCAAGATCAAGATCTCTAAAAACTCCCAGAGTTGTGTCTTCAAACATCTAATAAGTGAACAGACTCAAGCCAAGAAACATGGGCATCTAGAGAGACAAACACAACAGCATCAGGGGATTTATAGTGTATTGTTTTATGCAGCAGAGTAAATAATAAAACAAAAAAGTGTTGCTCTGTAATTTATAGGCAGGCAGAAGCCTTGCTCTAAACCTGGGTTGAAATGTGAGGATTATACAGTATATATAGTCTATATCAGTGGTTGTTGTTGTGAAATGTCAAGAATGATACATTTTCAGTAGTTTGACTCCCCAGCTCTGCAGTTCTATTCTGTTTATGATTTCTAGTATAATCTGTTCAGAGTCCTGCACAAAGAGGACTTCTGTTTCTGTACTTTCCTACAGTGAAAAAACTGCAGTTGCAGTCTTAGGTATCAGGCTTACCTTCTGCAACAGCTGGCTCTTGATGAGTTATGCAGGAATATAGGTCTTTATGCCTGTGCTTGATGAAGACAATGAAAACAAATACTGTCGTACTTTTAGTCCACACCCACCTAAATGTAAATTATTCTGGCTATCTTATATCATCAATGTTTTTATTACAGGTCTTGTACAATAGTCATAGTTTTGAATATTTAGATTTATTTGATATTTCTTTCACATTCATTGTGAATGAAATATCAACTAAAGGTGGAGTGTCCTAGTTATTCATGAACTTGTTTCTGTGTACATTTCATATGCTTCAGCTTGCCTGTAGTGGATTAATTCATACTCTCTATATTTTTTTATTGATGGCCTGTTAGTTGGGATTGTATATTTCCAGTGCTATTAATGTAAATATACATGTTTTTGTTTGTTTGTTTGTTTTTCTCTTTTTTTTGTGTGTGGTGTATGACACACACTGAAGGGATTTACCCCAATAAATTTAATAAATAAATATACTATGCTTAGTTTTTTTCATTTAATAAGGCTCTTCTAAGGTTTTGTTTCTGATTATATGATGATTTAGTGGATCAGATGTCTAATAAGAGCATCTTTGGTCATGTAAAAATAAACAAAAATTATTGGTTAAGAATCTTTTTGTAAACCTTGGGCTCCCATCACTGAGTCAAATGGAAAGTTACAAATCTCATCTTTAATAGTGACCCACTTTGTCAAAGCGGGTAGAGTTCAAGCGGTGAAGTCACTGGAACAAAAAAGTAAAAACACTATAAATAACATAAACTGAATGAATCTCAACAAACAAAATGTCATCCCTGCCTTGATGCAAGAACTCCCGTGCAATAAAAAACAGTTGGGGAAAATTATATCCCATCGTCTCGGTGGAGATATGAGGCACTTCTCTGGAGGAAAACAACATCTAATCAGAGCAGTCACACAGCGCATTCCACATCATGACACACACACTAACTCACCCTGAGGTCCGACCCCACCTGAGCCTGGCTCTCTGTCTCAACAGCACAATCACACTGGAATGAGAAGCAATAACAGCCTATTACTCTCTATATCCCTCCAACTTCCAACACACACACACACACACACACACACACACACACATAGCTTTACATCAGTAAGAATGGAAAAGAACAATAAAATCTCCGGATATGAAAAGCTCCTGAGGCGACGATGCATAAAGATGCTCCCCCTTTGCGTGAGTGTTTGTGCACTTTAAAGGGAGACATCTGAAAGGAAAAGACGCCATAAATCTCTTCTCTCTCAGTTGCATGAAGAATTTTGATTGTGTGTCTTGATGCGAAGCCCAAGGCAGAGTTTAGCATGTGCAAGAATCTCTGCAAGAATGAAGCATTAAGTTTTTAAGTAGCATATAAGGATAAGTTTTAACAGGTTTTTGGCATTTTTAACAACATTTTATGACCTTTACGTCTATGCAAAATCAACAATTTATGCACTGTCGCAAATAATTGTTGTAAGTTACTGATTCAGTGTTGGATGAACTAGCAATTTTCTCCACCACTTCTCATGCAGTCTCACAAATAATACTTGAATGATAATCTAAAGGACAGATTCATCACATTATTTACCCAAACCCCTTTTTCATGACTAACCATGTTGATTAATTTGGTTATAGCTGACTTGGAAATAATGCAAGTGGTACAAATGGTTGAAATTAAGACTTTATTCATAAAGTAATGAAAGAATTACGTGTTAAAACTTTGTTGCAACATGTTTTTCAGGTAAAAGTATTATAGCTAAAGAATTTGCAAGGAAATCTTATAGAAATGTTGCAAATGTTTAAGTATTTTATGATAAAATGAACAGAAAATAGCACAGAAGAAATTAAGCTTTTCATGACTACATTTGTACAAATGTATTGTTCTGGCCAGAATATTTTTATTAAAAATGCAGGACTGTTACTTTAAATACATTTGTAGTCCACTCCCCCATTGACTTTAACATTAATCATGTACAAGAAGCTTTAGTTCAGAGGTCGTAAAACACCATAATTCACTGTGAAGACATTTTCCCATGTGCTTTTTCCATTTTTTTTTTTTTTTAATTGAATAGCTAAGTAAAGAACATTAGGGAAAAAAATAGATGACTCCACCTCACATTGGACTCCACTCTCATACTGGACAGCTTTGACATGTGCTCTGCAATTTTTCAGCCTGCATGAGTTTATTTTTAGACATTTAAGCTAAGAAAACGTCAAGACATAGCACTCCTTCCAATGTACTGTTGACTCTACCTCCCATCTCGCTTCATTTAATCCTCTATTCAGATACTGTAATGGTGTTATTTGTCATGAACAGGGAGGCCTCAGAGGATGACACCGGGCCAGTATAGAGACACCTGTTATTTGAATGTTTGAGTTATTGTAAAGATCTGAACCATGACTGAGGGTGTTTATGCAGCGACCAGCAGCACATAGCTCCTGTCAGTGCAGATGAACCATGAAACTTCCATGAAGATTTCTTTAGGTTGTTTGTCAAGAAAAAATGTAAAATTCTCTTTATCATCTCATAGAATACATGTGCATTTTTTCACATATCTCCAAATATTACTCTTGTGTTTATATGCACACTAAAAGACCTACTTGTTGCCATAAATAACTGCTCCTCTGATCCATGTGAAGATGTTTTTAAGCAGTGTATGTCCAACACAAAAGGAAAAGAACAAAATCCCACCAGGAAATTCCTTCTGTGAGTTGTGATTACATGTGTTTATTATATGTCAGCAAAGTATGAAAATATTATCAGCTATGAAAAGGGAAAGTAGTCATGGTTCAGTACTACTTTATAGTCAAACCTTTACTATTATAGACTACATGGAGTTATAAGATTGATATTACTACTGCATTAATGTGCTGCATTTTGCTGCTACAGATGTTCAAGGTTGTCATATAAGGGTCCGAAAATGAAAGTGATCATCAACATGAAAAAGTAAATTTGCACAGATCATTTATCAAGTGCATTGTTTAGCTAAAGATTTTTATTTTATGGGCCTGTTCTCCATTTTAAAATACCACTTGTAGAAAAAAGTTACAACCAATTTTATCGATTGTACTTTTACACCATAGCCATAGCTTGAATTTGACACTAAAAACTATATCTAAAAAATTTGAAAATGAATTCTGTCTGTTGATTCTGTAGATGATTGTTAAGTTTCAAGTTTTAGATTTTCCTTATTTTGTGAATATTATTGACATTTATGAGTTTGAACATTTGTGAGCTGCATAAAAGGCTCTGTCCACACGTTACCATAAAAATACCAAGCTTTAATTTTCAAGTTACTTATAATTCAGATATTTGAGTGAAACTTTCAGAAAGTAATGATCTTTTGATACATTTTGGGTGATGCATACAATGGTAAAGAGTCGCCCATGTGTCACTATGGCAACCTGTTCACGTGTTACTACATTCTCATGTCAATAAAACAGAGACTTTTCAATTTTTTACTCCAAAATGTCTTTTCAGCATGGTTGAACATAATATCTAAAAGGTTTTGTCCTACTTGATATCAGTTTCTGTTGAGAACCGCATGTTTTGAATGTTTGCGTAAAGCTTAAAAAATTTGATGTCCGTTTCAAATCCATGTGTTACCAAGCAGTAATTTGACATTTTTCACCTAAAAATTTTATCTCCTCAAATTTTGTTGTACATAAAGTTAATGTGCTTATAAATACCAACTCAAATATGTATAATGCATGCATGTAAGTTACTCTGTTTACATGACAGGGACTGTTGAACATGAAATGTGTCCAAGTGTTACCGCTTGATCGGACCCATATGTGTTGCAAGAAACCTGATTCAAGCTATTTAAGAAATGTAAAGCTGAAAAATGTTGACAAACCTCAAATGTTTGCACTTCAGTAAAATTACTTAGTCACATTCCATGACTGAATTTGTGTTTCTATTTATAACAAGAATAGCCATAGTTGTAGTAGTGTCCTGGCAGTAGGACCATTAAGAGAACCATAAATTGTAAAATCAGTCTGAATGAAATACCCCTAAATAAGAAAAATAACTGTTACCTGTGTGAATTTAACACGAGAATTACCAATTGATCAAATTTTCCAACGTGTGTTTTTTCGATTGTGCATTACTTCGTTTTGTGAAGTGATGGGCTGACACATGCACCCACAACAATATAGGTGTGCTTTGGCACTGATTCTAAAAATCTCTGAAGAAATGGGATGAAACACCATTCATAAATATATTCACTCATTTGGTGTTGTGATGATGGCAGAGAAAGATAACATGTCTATCCAAAATCTCCCATGCACTACAAACCCTGTTAATTCACATAATGTTATATATTGATTAAATTTTAACATAATAAATATTAGCCAATGCTGAGATAGGCTCCAGCACTCTGTGACCCTCTCAAGGACTAAGTGGTTCTGAAATTTAATGACGGAATATTACTAGGAAAAAAATCTAGCTGTATAATGTATAAACTGATCTCAGTTTTTTTTTTTTTTTGGTTAAAAAAAAAAAAAATCTTATTTAGTACGTGATACTTTAATGAGACTTGTTATCGTCATTGCTATAAAAATGTCGAACACATACAGTTGCGGAAAAACTATTAGAGCATCAAAAGTCATCCAAAACAATACTTATGCAATCAAGTACTAACTCCTGTGTGTATCATGTGACTAAAACAGACAGAAAAGAAAACAGAATGCCTAAAAGCACTGTTTTTGGCAGTACAATGCCATAGCTATTGATGCAAGAACTTAAGTGATTTTGGTTATTTTCAAGAAAACATGGAAAATGGTTAGTTATCAGCTCTTAAATTAAACCCTTATGAGCTATTTTTCTTGTTATCATTATATTTGCCCAAACAAATGTACCTTTAGTTGTACCAGGCATTAAAATGAACAAGAAATTGAAGAAAACAAGGGGTGGTCTAATATTTTTTTCCACGACTGTAGGTTCCTTGCATTATGTTAGTTTATTATGAGCTGTTGCAAACATTGACAGATGTTATTGAGGGGAAATAAATCTTGGCAACAAAATGGCATTTACATCAAAAGAGCAAAAGAGACTGTTGCAAAGAATCAACCAACATTGTTTAAAAAAAGACAGCAGTACAAAATGCAACAGCCAGAAACAGGTGTGAGGGATTCTGATACAAAAATAATAGTCCTTTATTACCTATAGAGACATCACCATCTGTGCATTTCAACAGCACATAGTCTTGTCCTTGATGAACACCTACAAACTTTATATACATCTACATTTTGTGTTTTTGACCCATTTAAACATCTACTACTAATTTTATCTTCTTAACCCATAAAGACCCAAACAGCCACCAGCAACCAAAAGCATCACCTGTTATAAAATATTTAATAACTTCTAATCCACTAATCCTATCAATACATTTAAATACTTGGTGTAAAATACAGTTTGTCATCTTTTCATGGCCATCAGATATGACCCATTTGGACGTTCAGAGGCTCCGTAGTGAATGTGGAAACACCGTCACCTTCTGCAATGCTGATTCACCAGTAAAACCCATGGAGTTGGATCAATGACACACATGGGTGGATGTGGATGGACACATACGGTTTGCATTCAGTTAATGATATATTTTGATGAAAAAGTCACTGTTTCTTCAGTTTTCTCTGTTTTAGATATAATAACCCTCTAATGTAATATCAGTATGATGATTAAAGCACATGATCAGTCAATTAAATATGGGAAAATACATGGTACAGATTGTAATATTATGATAAATGGTGATAAATCACTTAAAGAAAGGTTAAATAGAGAGGAACAATCATTTGGAAACTGCCACAAAATAACACTGGGTTTCTGTGGGTTAAATATTAGTGACCTTATTATTAACAGGTTAATTGATCAATAATAATAATACAAATGATAATAAGAAACCAGTTGGAGTGCATAAAAGATGGGGTTCTCCTTATGTCTTGTTTTAATTCATGTAAGAGTGAAAGTGTACTTATGGGGTACACCTATACACTACAAAGCTCAAGTGTGTGAGTGTGAGTGTGTGAGATTCTTTCTGGTTTTGTCACACTGAGGAAGTGACACAGCTGCTAAGGTCAGCAGGATACAGAGAGAGAGGGAGACAGAGGGTCGTTGTCATGGCGCCCAGCTAAACAATGGAGTTAGGAGGTTAGAGAGGAGACAGCATCGCCTGACTGAGACCCTTGAGCAGAGAATGAGGAGAGATCACCTCATACTTTACGTCCACACCGTCCAACAATACAGCCTTCAAACCCAGGACAAATTCACACCTGACAGCGGACACCTAAAACTCACCCGGCGTCCTCACTCAGGCCCTTTGTTGGCAAAACGCACAAATCTCGCCACATGCTCACACACCGCTGACACCCCCTCCTCTGCTTCTCACTCTCCATTACTTTCATAACAACATTTATAATCATCTACATGACAATCTGTGTGGGGCTCTATAGTGAGGTTCGGGGGTGACAGGGGTTAGCACTGAAGGGAAGCAGTGCATGCTGGGATTGCGGCCTGCTGAGAGAGTGGCATTCTGGGAGGCAGTGTCCTGTGGGCAGGGCCTCTGGGGGATGCAGTATGGTTAATAGGCCTTTCATGGCTGGCCTACAAAGCCTTTTGTCCCGGGCTAATTCATCCTGCCCAGCATGGAGAGATGGAGAGGGGGGAGGGGCACCATGGAGGGGTTTTTGGGGTTGGGAGTCCCCGTATTTCTCTGCTCTGCTTGGGTAATACAGCCCAGGGTGGCGCTAGTGTGAAGGAGCCACTTACAAACACACCTCTGCTTGGTAGCAACAACACCAAAACATTGGCAAAGCCTGGGAAGAGAAGTTAAATGGCACCACAACACTGGAAAACACCAGGAGTAACCACTGAAATATCCAGCTGGGATCTGATAACATGTGACGTCTAAAGCGTGGGATGCAGGTATTTATTGTGACATTGGTTTTGAGTTCACTATGACTCATACACATCACCTCTGCAAGGTTTAAAACAGGCGTCCACTAACTAACACACCTGAACAAGAGCAACAGGTGTCGTAAAATGTCGCTGCTGGTCAGTGAATAGTACCCCATCGGGTTACAATAACCCCTCAGGTACATCATGGTGGGAGTTCCTACATTCACAGAGGCGAGACATGGCCAGATTCCCACCAACAGACCCCCCCTATCAAACCCTGTGATCTCGGAATAGTCAGTTATTAATGAACTGGACAGGAACGGCCCCCCCATCGGCTCAAAGTGTGCTGATTGAAGTGGAGAAGAGAATTCCAGAGTGAGCACAGGGGGGTTTGAACTGTGATCACTGTGGTATGAGAGTGTGTGTGTGTAAGTGTGTGTGCATGTGCATGTGTGTGTGTGCTGCACAGTCCTGACCGGGCCTGTCCTGTCCACAACAACATAACACAACACAACACTGCACAGCTGCACTGGAGGGCCTGCAGGCCTCAATGGACGGGGGTCAATACAAACTCTGTGGGGACCAACGCATACCAAATCAGGGGGAACAGAGCAGGAGGAGGGGGAGGGGGCGCACTTTTCTCCTCCAGGACACCGTAGATAAGAAGGAAGGGACTTTTAAGGAGGTTGTGTGATTGTATAAAGTCTTGCAGTATATTAAAAGTAGTGGCTGTGGTTCTACTTTTACGCACGGCCACGGGAAAGTCCTCAGGAGCTGTGAGGAGGGATCTGTAGTTGGAGAAAGTGCGGTGTAGTACCCAGCTCTGGGATTTTGGGAGCCAGTCCCTATTGTTCAGATCCCTCCTCCTGCTTGGGAAGTGGGAGGACCCGAAAAGGCGTCGCAAAAGGGAGAATTGTTTGAGAGCGCAGTCATCCAAAAACGGCCTTTCAATGTGAGAACTTGGGGAGCCGAAGAAAATGTCGGTGGCATCGCAGTAAATTACTAAAGCAGTAAGGCTTTAGAGGGAAAAGACAAGTTAAAAGTGTTGTTTTTGGGACTAAAACTCAACGCAGAAGACGCAAAAGTGAAGATCGGTTGGTTAAAACAAGGTGTGAGCACCAAATAGAGCAGTTTTGGTAAGTTTTCTGTCTTCATGCGGTCCATGTTTTTGCGCTGTTACGCTACTTATTAACATCTATTACAATATTTGGAACTAATGTATCCACTTTGGTTCGTGTCTGCGTGTTGAATGAGATCTATAACAATCCTTATGTTTGTTTATAAACCGAAAAAGTTGTGTTTTTGCTGTTTGACTGCTACTTCCATGCAGATGTCTACTATGATAGCAACAGTTGTTTTTGTTTTTAGTCTTATTTCAATGCAACAACTTTGCAAAACAGCGTCTTTTTAACAGGCGCGCACTTTTTGGGATTACCTCGGATGTTTAGTTTGTAGGTTTATGTGTTACTTTAATATAAAAAGTCAACTTTGCGTTCAGACTTAGCCTGTTGTTGATTGGATGAGCTCCGCGTCCGTATTTTCCAAAGTTTTCCTCTTATTTCTGTGTAAATCTGCAGAGTATTACAGCTCTGTGCGTGTCCGTGGACTGGAATAGGATCTGTGGGACACTTTTCGGACATTCGCAGCGGTGTTTTTAGACATGCGTGGGGTATTTTGGGTGAAAATATGCTTGCGTTTTTGCAGGCCGCAGCCTATAGTCGCTCCCATAGGTTAACAGAAAACAGACATGGTGAGCTCTGCCAGATTTACTCCCGTATTATCACTGGAGACTGCAGCCGTGTAGTGGGAAATGGGAAAGTTAGTAAACACCCAGTGAACGCACTAAAATGAATGATATTGTAAGAAAAACAACATTTGCATCTTTTCTTTATATGTGCCATGGATGTCATGATGATGCCCATGATGGTTGTGATTATAATAAGGAGCCAAGATTCAGAAATGTTTATTGTCATTATATGCACATAACGACATTTTTCTTAGAGGTAGTTGTCAGCTAGATACAATAAAAAGAGAAAATATAATTTAAAAACAATCAATATGTACATTAATATGAGAGGCACTAAAGAATTAGTGTATTAAGAAATGTAAAATACAGTATGTACAGTCCAGTGCAGTAACACTGATATACTGGTGATAGTAAAAAGGCAAAAACTGAAGATCAGGACGTTTGTTTCCGTTTTAAACGTATAAAACACCACTCTTTATCTCTAATGTCCTCGTTCTGGACTAGAAAGCCTATACAATTATCAGTATCAGTACAAATCAGCTCTACCTGGGTGCATTTCTATAGCCCCTCACCCCCAGACTCAAGTCCCGGTGTCAGTATAACCTAATTAGGGCCTCCAATAAACTGACAGCTGCTCAGTCCAGCCAGGAATGCAGCATCCTGCTTTACTGTCAGTGCAGCTTCTCCTGATATCATCCTCTCATTCAGGTCTGATTTTAATGAGAAAATGTTTGTCTTAATCCCCGGGTAGTTAATGAGTCTTGGCCGGGGTGTCAGTCACTACAGGGGCCGGGTTGAAAGACACAAGAGGGGGACACATGAACATGGAGGAGGCCTGCAGGAACAGCCGCAGGGGCTCAAATTTCCAACCCCAGGTGTCGTTTTGTTGTTTGGATTACATTTAGCCTCGACTGCCTCGCATGGAGAAACCACAGCAATTCAATGACTGACATGGCATCAGACAAGAGGGCCCGATTGTTCTGCTGAATCAATGTCACTTGGATTAAAAGTCGAAACGAATGGCCTGGCCTCCTCCAATTAGGCGCACGGCTTATAAGGGAATTAATTGGTCTCAGTAAAAAGGAGCCTCTTGTTGTTTAGTGGCAGGGCTTGTTGTTGTTGTTGATCATCACTGGCGGTCGGTGGATCAAAGTTGAACTAATTGATTCCAGTCTGATTATCTGCCCATTTCTCACACTGCTTCAGCCTTTCCAGCCGCTTATGAGAAGCCTGAAAAAAATGTATTGGCACAGAACAGGACTGGAGACTAAAATCCAATTTACAAGATGCATTAAGCTCAAATCACAACGTAAGTTATCCCATCCAGCCTTCCCTGTAGGTCAACATATTACATATACAACCATACAGTAACACCGTAGAGAATAGAGACGTATAGAGCAGTATGCACTTAATTCATTACTGAAAACCACAGGCACACATCTGATCCCTGTAGGAGTATTGTAGTACTTTTCTGTTTTATTCATGATATGAATAAAAAGTTTTCAGGGTTTAAAGTGAAATAACACGTGATGCCGGAGTTGGAGTCGTTCTTTTGTGGGAATATGTGACCTCTCTTTATTTTTTGGTGTTTGTGAAGTAAATATTTTTGGGGTTTGGGCAGTAATCACAAGTATAAGTGAACATAAAATCATTAGCTACAGTAAAGCTCTGCACATTTTGAGATTGAAAACAAGCACATATATAGCAGAGAGTGATCGTGTCAGTGTTAAGCACATACTTTTTGCTACCAGCCAGACTTTAACAATCAAGATGGAATTTAAAATTGCGTTTGATTGATCTTGGTTACCTGCCAAACAGACTCATAGCTTCGGTAAAAGCTGCCAATTTTCCACTATTTGGCCAGTGGCTGGTGGTTGTTTTTCAGCATATAAGAGCTGAGATTTCGTATAAAGAAAAGTTACTGTGTGGATTTAGGTATACAGCCAACAGAAATAGAGTGTCTCTGTCATATCTGAGTTTGGTTTCCAAATTTATTCTCTCCTTTTGAAGAATGATGTCAGATAGAACTAGAAGAATAGGACTTAACTTGTTTGACTCTGTACAGCATGGTATGTTTTTACATCTGGATGTAAATCAAAGCCTTTGGATGGGGATGGTTTTCAAGATGCATTTCAAGATTACAAACAGCCTGCTGTTACTGCTCACTCTGCTGCTTTTGACTTGGATCTCATGTTTGTGAGTGTATGCCAAAGTTCCTGAGTTTTGACTGCGGTGCTGGAAAGCAGCATTGTTATTGTAGAGGGTGTAACATTGGCGTTAATTGACAAAGGAGAAAAAAAAATCCTTCCTGAGGGCATGCTTTCATCTCTATGACAGCGGGTACACTCATGCAGTCATAACAGCCTGCAGGCAGAATCTGAGGGCCTAGTTGCACATGTATGTATGTGCAGGTTTTGGTGCTTGTATGTGAGTGATAGTTTCTGTCCAATCCGGATTATCTCCTGGCACAGGAATGTGTTGCTTGTCACTAGTGTTCACCTGCGTGGTCATTTTGAGATTACAGCTCGAGAAAAAGAGAAAGGTAAACAGAAGGGAAAGAGTGTCTGTGTGTGTGAGAGAGAAGGGGCTGGTTTACACTTCATAATTTCAGGGAAAGTTTTCTGGGTTAATGTACTTTTCATAAACTAGCAAAGGAACACACTCATCGCCAAATAAGGCTGCTTGATTTCCCAGAGCAGAGCTGGACATTATTGGCCTGTTGACATACGGTGCATTAGTCCTTCAGCGCTGACAGATTGGAGACTTGGGCTTGGGCCCCGTGCCCCCGGAGGGTTTCTGTATCCAGTCAGACATGGATAACCAGAGAGGGACACCTGGACCAGCAGGTGGCCGGAGTCCAGGCCCCTCCCCTGGGGCTGCATACCTCTCTCCTCCTGATCCTCCCTGTCAGCCAGGACCACAGAGAGAGGCAGGAATGTAAGGTGAAAAAAAAGGCAGAATAGTGCAGGAGAAAGTCCTGACAGAGAGTTGGAGAGGCTAATTAAACAGGCTATGATCAAACAGAATGAGATTATTGAGCCAGGAATGAAGATAAATTGGATCTGTGGAAAGCAGAGACAGACGAAATGCTTAACACGAGAACTGAGGAATGCTTGTTACAAGAGAAATTTACTTTAAGAGACTTCTGTGTAAATTTCCCATGCAAACACAAGTTACAGGCTTTCAAAATAACATACAGAAACCTTATCTAGATGCTTGCTGTCAGTGTATATTTGCATCATAAATATAATTAAGTTTCCTGTCATTGTCTTAAGAACTTAATAGGGATTATCCAAAGCCCTTAAACCAGTTGAGTTGATTTGTTCCACTACTTATAGCAAAAGTTAAGAAGCTCTTGATTGGATAATGAAGTTACCCAAACCATACTCTCGCTGTTTTTCACACACACATGCAAACACAAACACACATATTGTATTGGCGGCTCTAAGTGAGCCTGGTGTGAGTGTTGTTAGATCATTGATCAACTCCAGACTCGGATAAGAGAGCAGTGTGTGTGTAGACAAATAGTCCTGTGTGTGCAAAGCAGATATTTGGACAAAGATTAGGGGGTGTTATTACGAGCCAAAAGCAACCCAGACACTCTAATAGATCATTCACACACAGGCACAAGATTGCACTCTTGACTGGGACTGTTCAATGTAAGCCTTCTGTTTTTACGGACTCCCATAGTTGGTCACTTTCTCTTGCTTCTGTCTCCATCACACGCGTTTCTTTGGTTTTTGTGCACAGGCTACAAACTACACACACACACACACACACACACACACACACGTCCTTTTATACGCTGCAATATGCCGCACTTGAACCAATGAAAGCAACCGAAAAACAAAAGCGTCAAGGAATCTGGGTTTCTGTTCCAGAGCATTAACCAATAATCAGATTTAAAGTGTTGCCCCAGAGAGAGAAAAAACTCATCATTGAAGAATGTCAAACTGGCAGGAGAAGACATGATTCAACAGAATAAATCACTGGGCACCAGATTAGTTAGTTAGTGGGGCCCCTGAGGTTATCAGAGCTGGAATTTTCCATCGACAGTGCTCCTCTGCCTGCTGTCCAAGCGAGTGTATGTACTATGCAGGGTTTTATTTTATGATAATTCAGAGCTTTCCTTTTAGGATACGGCACATCCGTGACTCTGAGTGACAGAACAAATGGTAGCCCTGCATTACACGTCTCTCACACACATACTAATCCAGCCTCTGAAACTGAGAGCTCTCTTTGAAACAAGCCTCCTCCAGCTGTTTCTCCTCTTAAGAAACTCTTTCAGACCCAGCAGCTTTCACTTTAGAACCATGGAGTAACCAGTCAAGGCTGTTGCTCCATCTCTGACACAGTTCCACACCCTCTCTGCAGCCTTTCTACGTCTGTTTCTTTTCGCTTCTTATCTGTTTTTCCTATAACTCTTTCCTTTTCATATAACTTTACAGCTTTTCTCCATTCCCTCATCTCTCCTGCTCTCTTTCCATCGCTCTCTCTCTGCCTTATCTCAATTTCCTAATGCCTTCTCATATCTGTTTTTCATATAATATTTCACTCTCTCTGCTTTTCTCTTCCTTCCTTCATCTCCCACAGAGAGTTGTAGGTTCAGGCAGTCTCTCTCTCTTGCTCTCCCTCTCCTGGTTCCTGCTGAATAATGGGGAGAAATTGCTCTTGATTTATAATTGGTTCCATTCACTCTGATTTATGAGCTGCCAAAAGAGTTGGGGGCCCCTTTCACCCCCTCACGTCCCTCCTCCCTCCCTTCTCTTCTACCCTCCCTATGATGGAGGAACACACAAGGAGCAGGCAGCGTATATGTACATCTATGAAAGTCTATATTAGCATGCCCCAATGCTGTGGCGTGCATGTAGTTTATCTCTGGAGTCGGGGATAAGTGGTAGCTCGTTTCGTGCGTGTTGACGTTTGGTGTTGGAAAAACTTCCCGAGGTCTGCATATTTATGTGCCTCTGTGAGTATACTTTTACCATATAATAGGAGTTTGTGTGATTGCTTGCTTATGTGTCATCAAGTTGCAAGGGAGAAAGAACACAGGCAGAGAAAGAATGGTTGTGGGTAAATGAAATATGTAACTGCATGTGCATTTGTGTGATGAGTACTGTGAAATCCTGGGTATTAGTTAGTTTTCCCTGCAGTGTATGGGAATGATTATGTGTATGTGTGTGTGTGAGAGACGATGCAGCACTACTCTTTATTAAAAAGGGCCTGAAGACAAAAACATACCCTGTATATTTTTTCCCAAGTGATGTTTTTAAATGTCTCATCCAATAAAAAGTAATCCCATCGTTTATTTTTCTAATTTGTTATTCATAATCATATTTTCTAACTTTCTTTCTATGATCAATCATCTGCCTTTTCCAACTTGTAGATCTTAGCATATGCTCATCCTTTTTACCACTTTATTTCGCCACTGTCACCAATCACAAGTGTTTGCTCCTGAAGGATTCTGTTGGGTCTCTGTAAACTTAATTTGATTCTGATTTGAATTGATAAAGCACTTTGTGACTCTGTCTGTGAAAAGTGCTCTATAAATAAAATTTACTTTACTTACTTTACTTTACTTATTTTCCAACATCACTCCCTCAGTCATTCCATCATTCCATCTGTCCATCCTTCATTCATCCCCTTCATTAATCCCCTCCCATTCTTTTATCCACCCTTCCTTCCTTCTGTCCTTCAGTGTGATTGGTTAATGGTACCTACATTACGGTTCGGCCCGCCTTTATGGCTCCGTCTACCCGAGGAGCCGTGATGATCCGTTCCCATGGCCCTGGTGGGCACATTGGCATCTCACGGCAGGCAAAGGAATGCGGGTGGGTGTGTTCATCATGGCACAGTAATTAGCTGTCCGCGGTTAATTCGGCTTCGTTATCTAAATTATGCAAATACGCCGGTGCCTAATTGATTAAATCACCCCCTGTTCCATTGCAGGCCTGTCCAGATCCTTCTGCTTAATCCTCGAGACGCTCTGTAGCTCGTTAGTGTCGGTTCACAGGGTAAAGGAGGGGCTGGACTGGCATATAGCTCATTAATACTTTGTGAAGCGTGTGCATATATATGTGTGTGTGTATGTGAGTGAAAGCATTATGAAGGAGGAGGGGGAAAATTCTCAACCTTGTTAGGGATACTTGGAGGCTTTTGATGTGTAGTTTTATGGCATGAGAACGAATGATGTCTCGAAGAGGATTTGGACTGCCCCTCTTTCCACCTGTTGAGCTGAGTTTTCATGCCAACATGGGGCTCCAAAATGCCCTGGACTTGTCCAAAGTAGTGGGTCTCATGACAGAGGGGAGAGAGATGAGAAGAGGTGGTGGTTGTGTTCCCTGCCAAGGTTTTTTTCCCCCTTTGTGTTGAGGTTAATGGAGAAGGATGGAGAGTCTCTACTCCACAACAACATATGAAAAATATAATCTGGAGTGTTTCTCTCAATGTTAAACTATAAAGCAAATCAATTTTTTTTTTCATAATAGCTTCTTGTGCACAAATTCTCCTTGAAAATCATGTCACTTTGTCATTTATTGACCCTTTTTATCTTACACTTGCTGTATATTATATGCAATAATGTAAATATTCACAGACCAAACCACAAATTATGTTAATTTAGCTTTTAGGTGACTTCAAATAGGAATAGTCATTTACACTAAAGAATGATCTGTTAAAATGTAACTGTGAAGTCATACAATTTGCTGAATATCTGTCATGTTGCCCTCAGCCTGTGTTGCTGCTCTTTCTCTATGTGATGATCTGCTTGTAAACTAGGTGGGTTGTTGGTTTGTTAAGCAACCTCCGGACCCTCCTCATCCTCCTCCACTCAGCACAAACGTGGGCCAGACCGAGAGGCCAGAAAACAGATTGACAGAGTGAGGGGAAAATATGTTGGGACATTCAGCGACGCTCTCACACACGCTCTCTCAAACACACCCTCTCATTGACGAGGCCCTGCTCTCTCCTCCTGCTCGCCTGCCAGTTGACATCCTCTCTATTAATTTGAGTCGCCACCCCCCACCCCCCCAATGCCTTCGTAAACCCCCTTCACCCATCTCACATCAATCCGTAGAGGCGTTGAATCCCCCCCCCCTCCTGCCTTCTCAAACTCTCCACATACTACTCTCAAACCTCTTGGTCAATGAGCCCCCCTCCTTCTCTTTGGTCATTGAGCAGGGCCCATCAGCTCTTCCCCGGGCCCTTCAGAGTAGCGTCTCCCCTTTCTCCAGGGGTCTGCGGGGTCTTTGTCCGTGCACCGGCTCACTGCTTTACAATGACTCTCCACTCTATTAAGGTGCGTTCTGCCTGTTAGCGTCGCTAGGGGCAACCGGCCTCCCGCATGGCAGCTATGCAGCATGGCATTGTGGGCCGTGGGCCCGAGTGGGGCAGTTGAACCCCCAGCACTCCTCACACTTGACACCGCATGTGTTTATCTAAAGGGGGGGCTTTATGGTGTTTGGAGAACCTCGAGGGGAGGGGGTAGAAGAGGGGTGTAAAAAGACGTAAAACTGGGGAGGAGGGAGGGCAAGAGGGGAGTTTGGGGAGGTGATAAATATTCAGCAGCTCAGCTCCTCAGAAGGAGTTACTACCCCACTACCCCACTACCACACCACCTCCTCCTCCCCTCCTGTGTGTCCTCTCCATGCCAGAAAGCAGATGGAATGTGAGCGCTCAGGGAGGAGGCTCCAGTCTGGTTTTATCCAATTAGCAGGGTTGTCAAAATGAATTTATCCACGGAGGCAGGGGGACAATGGGACCGGCAGTGGCCCGGGAGAACAGGGGCCCCGGTGTCTTTACTTAGCACGCTCACAATGAACTTCTGTCAAGTGACTCTCCCACAACGACATACAAGGCACTTGCATACCTACAGTCATGATGCATGCCTGCACAGCGCTGCCGCAGCCTCGGACACTGTCCTACTGGTGCTTTCTCCATGTCCTCTTGGTGAAAGACAGTGATGAGAGATGGAGCTGCACGCACCTGTAGAGCTGCGGTTCATAGTCTGGTCCAGTCTTTGGTACTTCTGACTGTTGACCATCATTTCTGCTTTTTTTTTGTATTGGTGTTATTTTAAGGTAGTGTTTTTTTCTTGCTTGCTCAGGAAAGAGGTTCATACATTTATTTACCTCTAAACAGAATGTTGTATTTTATAATGAAGACTAAAGTTATGTGATATTTTACTTGCACCAGGACAATCCTTATGTTTGAGCTCTGCTAATATGAAAGTAGACAGGCCATGTAATACCTGCCTGTAGCTAAGGCTGGATGTCTTTTAGAATATTTTGATATTGGTTTTGTTAAGATACTGAGTTTTGGTACAGACTTCATACTTTTTCACATTTTGACATAAAGTTATTAAGTTTGGAAGTACTGAACTTAAGTACTTTCATGATACCAACTGGATTATCTCTACTATTGAGAACTGAAAAATGCCTGGTAACATTTTATATCAAATTGCAGTACTCGCCTAATAAGTAAATGTAATCACAAACTGTTTTTATATAACTTTGATAATGATATTATGTTAATGGACAACTTCGAGGTGTGCTACAGTAAGCTCCTCTGATTGTATAAAAATGCAAGTTTACTGAAAATAAAACAAATGTGTAATGTAATTTAATTTATGTTGAAATCGAACGTAGGCATCAAAAAAGTGTCCGTTAAGAATCAGTACTGAAGCCAAAGGATCAGTATCTGTAATTTATCCAGAAGCCAAAATTCTATCCGCAAGAGAACTTTGACTAAATAAAATACAACCAGAAAGTGGAAAATTTCTTGTCTTGCTTACTCGCCTGGTCACATGTCTAACTGCTCTCCCTTCTTGTCTCCCAGTCCAACCTCCTCGATGTGATTGCAGCAGAAATAGCTGTACTCTCATAGAACTTGCAGATTTGAGCAGTTGACACAT